>NW_004444030.1:3226308-3262273 GCF_000243295.1 Trichechus manatus latirostris | reverse complement strand
TGAGACTGGAGGAACCCCAGAAAGCATGGCCCCCGGACTCTCTGTCAACCCAGAATTAAAACAATTCCTGAGGCCAACTCTTCAGACAAAGATTGGACTGGACTGTGGGACATAAAATGATACCTGTGAAGAGTGTGCTTCTTAGCTCAAGTAGATACATGAGACTAAATGGGCAGCTTCTGTCCGGAGGTGAGATGGGAAGGCAGGGAGGGTTAGGAGCTGGTTGAACGAACATGGGAAATCAGAGATGGAAAGGAGGACTGTGCTGTCACAGTAAAGGGAGAGCAATTAGGGTCACATAACAGTGTACTTATAAATTCTTGTATAAGAGACGAACTTGAATTGTAAACTTTCACTTAAACTACAACAACAACAACAAAAAAGATTTACAGCCTTGGAAACCCTGAGCGGCAGTTCTACTCTGTCCTACATGGTCGCTATGAGTCGGAATTGACTCAACAGCAGTGGGTTGTTTGGTTTTTGGTTTAAGACTCTAAACGGTAAAGTTTATGTTGAGGGTTCAAAGCAGAACAATACAAATGATTAACAATTTTTGGAGAACGTTAATTGGCTTGGCATGTTTACCTTGAAAAGGAAGAAATTAAGAAATGGATCTTTAAGTGCTCTTAAAATACCATAAACAGTAGTTGGTTTAAAAAAGGAAAGGAAAGGAAGAAAGAAAAGGTTTGCCTGTTTCACATCTGAATTTAAAGGCTTTTGGATTCGTTGGTATCCTCTCTTCCTTCTAATTTCTTTTCTTTTACGTTGTTTCTGACTCTATGCCCTGAGAGGAAAAAAAAAACCCGTTGCCATGGAGTCAGTTCTGACTCATACAACCCTATAGGGCAGAACAGAACTGCCCCACAGGGCTTCCAAGGAGCGGCTGGTGGATTTGAACTGCTGACCTTTTGGTTAGCAGCTGAACTCTTAACCACTGTTAAGGGCTCCGCCTTGAGAGGGGGCATCTCAAATAAAACCTGGGAAACAGATCTCATTTGCTTTCTTTTGCACAGGTACTAATCCAATTCTTCTGTTCCTGTTCTTAGAGTAAGATTACAGCCGCATCCTCTTCACCATCTGAGTCTAGGTTCAGCAGGTTTATGGCTCTGCACCTTTTATCCTCTCTGTCTGAGTTAGCAAATCAGTAAGCTTAGTTTTAGTTGGGGGAATATGTTGCTTTTTTCTTTATGACACTAGTCTTAGTTTTCTTAGATCTAATGGAAGAGTCTCAATTCTCTACTGAAAAGATCTGTTATATTTTCTAGAGACAAAAATTAATTCTCAAGACTACTAGGAGAAAACACTGACTACCATCTCCTATTTTTAATAACTATGTGCACAGAAAGCGCTTTGTGTGTGTGTGTGTGTGTGTGTGTGTGTCTATTTTTCAATCACAGCTCTTTAATTGTATTCCAATAGGAGTCACTGTAGCTTCCTAAGGTGACGGCAATGCTGAAGCACTGGGAGAACCTGATTCGACAATAAGAACTACTACACATATTCTATTTCCAATATTTTCTGTTACTGCCATTTATTAATATGCTGCAGAGCGGAGTTTATGGCTGTGTGAATGGAGGTCACAGCAGTGTTCTTCCATAAAGCAATTATGATCACTTTTATTATTCAACATTCATTCTCTAGCTTGAACCAGAATAGCCACCCAAGGTAAATTATTCAAAATGGATCATATCTCTGCCACCAAATAAAAGTAAGCTCCTGTTTTGTGGTGCTTTGTTAGGGTTATCCATTCGGCAGGAATGGGGCCTCTGAAACTGGAGACGCCCCTAGAACCATGTCGCCTCTGCGCTGCAGGGTGAGGGGGTGTGGGTACCTCTGGTGGAACACTACTCCGTCATCTTAAATTTGTGACTCTGATGTCTTCTTTTGGAACAATAAGAGAAAAGTGGCTTATTCTGAACAGTTTCAAGGAATGTGCTAATGAAAGTTAATTCTTGCTTGAAGAAATCCTGTAATAAATAAGAAGTACACTATTGGTGAGGAAGGATATATACAAAAATAATCACAGTACCTGGTTCATACCTGTTTCCTAAATGAAGTCGTTTTCATTTAAATGGCCATAAAGAAGAGCAAGCTGCTCAAGTTTCCAGCATTTAATACACTTTCTGAAATGAAATTTTATTATTCAGCTGCTCCATTGACGTTTCTAATTAGAGGAACTGGCATCCTTTGGAAATTAAGTTTTCAACAGCTGTTTGGCCTAGGAAACTGGACCCTCTCTATAACGAGGTCTTTCTACTAGGAAGAGAAGCTGAAGAGGACTTAATACATCAACTGCAAATGTGAAGTCACACACAAAAGACTGCAGGCTTTTAGAAAAACAAGTGTATTCCCCCCTACCCTGCCCATCCGCACAGAGCAGGGCAGAGAACGCAAGACCTCATGCCCAGGTGTCTTGGGGCCTCGGGGTCTTTCTCACCATTCAGAGAGATGATCTGGGGAGATCACACTTCCTTCTGAACTCAAAGGGGCTGGTGGGTATAAATCAGTCCTGGATCTGTATCAGTCCAAATTCTATTGCTATAACAAAGGGCACTGTTTTCACATTCCAGGGAAATTTTTATCTGAGGGCTTAGAGAGCGTTAGCTGATTGTAGGATCATTAAAATCACAAACAAATTAACGGCTTATTCTCTTCCTTTTAAGGAAAAAGAGGCATACATTTATCTTAATTTAAAAATGGCTTCTCACTATTTAATTAAAAATTTGATGCTTAAATATGTACTGCAAGATTTATTCTTTAATACTGGATCTTTTGCTATTTAGATAATACTTTCATTGGTTTATTAATAAGGAGGAAGCAGCAAACACATTATACTTTGACATTAGAAAAGCATTTAAATACAATCACAAGTATAACTTTTATTGGTAAATAAAATACATCTTTTAAAGAGCCAAAATTAAATAAATATATAAATAAGAGAAAGTCATCAAAGGGCATCATGAATGAATGCTCCATCATCCATTCTAGGCCTCAAAATCTTCTGCAGGGATAAGGAGAAGGCCTGTTACTATTAAAAAAGCATTCACTAAATAATGTAATTTAAAAAAATTTAAAAACCACTAGGTTAGAGGATATGCTTAGTATTATAAATAAATTAATTTCTGTTGAGTTAAAGATCTAGAGTAGTTAAAGGGAAGATATCTGAAATGAACCAGAAAACAAATTTAAAATGATAATTAAAACGTAGTTGACTTATTCCTTCACCAAACTGAACAAATGCAAAATGCGAAGACAGGTTGAGTAGTATGAAAGAAAAAAAAATGTGGGGATTATGGCAGGGAAAAAAAAAGTGAAAGTGAGTCAGGAACTTAATTTCATTGCAAACCATACAACATCCCTGTCCATAAGGAGCTTACAGTCTAGTCAGGGAAATGACAATAAAAGCAAAAAGTTGAACAGTATGATAATTCTACATATAGAATTAACCCAATATCTCATACCCAGGCATCTTGGGGACTCAGGGTCTTTCTCACCATTCAGAGACGATCTGCAGAGATCATACTGTCTTCTGAACTCAAAGGGGCTGGTGGGTATAAATCCATTCTGGATCTATATTAGTGCAAATTCTATTCGGATAGCAAAGGGCACTGTTTTCACATTCCAGGGAAATTTTATCTGAGGACTTGGAGAGCAGTAGCTGATTGTAGAATCATGAAAATCATTTATCATCTATAAAATGCCCAGGGTGTTACAGAGGCAGAGGAGAGAAAGCACTTTTCTCCAAAATTGGACAGCAAAGCCAACTCTTGTTTATCCTACTAGGAGAGCAAGAACAACCTGGAAAATCAGCATGCCTTATTCGTTTTGGAACAAAAGTGAAAAATAAATTAGTTAAATGAATGAAATTCAAACCAACATTCATTGAGTGCCCATGACTTCCATTTAGCTTGCTCATACTCTGCTGGAGGGCTTAATAAACAGTGAAGTGGCCAAAGAGTTGGCCCTGACAAGCTAAGGGAAAAGCAGAGGGCAGGAGAGCTGCGATCTCTGACTGCAGCTTGATGGCAAAGGGTAGGCTCTAGTGAGAATCAACCTATGGGAAACTGCCTAGAAAAATATTTAGGTTGACACATTTCAACAACAGAGTAGAAGCAGTTTTTACTTTATTTGTTTTAATGCAGGGAACAAAATAGCTAAAAATATGTGTGTATATACATATGTTTGTATATATATATAGGGTGTGTGTGTATATACACATACACACATACACACACATATATAATACACACACATATCCTAAAAGAGAAGACTATGGCCAAAAGTTCCAGTCTCCAGCAAGAAAGGTAGAGTAAAACCTGCAAAAGCTAGAACCTGTGTAAGGTGGAAACCTGCCAGAGAAGCAAAATTCAAATATTTTCCACTAAAACAAGAGATAAAAAAGTGGTAAGACTGCACCCTGTCAAAGGTGGAAGACTTGCGAGATCCAGGAAACAAGGAAGTCCCTCTGAGTTCTGGCTGTCATAGGGTTTCACTGTATTTGGATGCATAGACCATAAACTTTCCCCTTGGTAGCTTCTGTATCTCATAAGCTCAGTCAATGCCTCAAGCAACGCTAATCAGATTCTGGAACACCTGCATGTCCCTGTACCTCCTGCCCTTCAAAAGTATTGGAAATTGCTTGGTGCAGAATGAAAAGACTGTCAACAGGAAGTGTCTGGAAAACTGACTTCGAGTCCAGTTCCAATTTGTCACTATGAGCTGTGTGACTCTGGAAAAGCTACTTTTTTCCCCTCTGGGTCTCTGCTTTCCCATTTGTAAGAAAGGATTGGACTGGATTTCTGGCCCTGAGAAGGCTAGACATGTGTTGGAAGGGAAAAACGTTTTTCATCTGACTCTCATTCTCTTTGAGGTCTACTTTAAGTCTTAGAGAAATTATTACCATACTTTGGGGCTGTTGTACGTTCGACTTGCAGGGTGTCAAGAACTGCAACTTATCTTCTACTCACTCTGAACCGTGGGATACTTCAACAAAGTTGGACTACCTGCTCCTCGTGGCACCCGGTCAGACTTTCTGAGCCTTTGTTCACAGCTTCCTTTCCCCCTTCAACTCCCTCTATCTTTATTTGAAAGTACTAAAATCTCTGTCCTCCCTTTCCTTCAGCATCAACTCAGTGGAGACTTCCCTGAACATTCCTTTCACAAAATGCCTCTAACACATCCATGTTCTTTTTTATACCTCAGTTTGTATGTGTATACTTCATCTCCTTACCTGTTGGTATTTACTTTGGGCAGAGACCATGTCAAACTCATTTTTGTATCATCCACAATGCTTCACAGGAGGCTCACAGTAAGAGGGTAGCATGATGCAGAAATTATGAGAAACAGCTTTGGTGTCAGACAGGCATGCATTCAAGTATCTGTGTAACCTTGAGTAAGTTACTTAACTTCGCTATGCCTCAGTGCCTTCCTCTGTAAACTGGGGACATTAATTCCTATTTATTATGATTGTTATGAAGAAAATGTAAAAATAACATTAAGCACGTGGCACACTACAAATGTACAGTAGTAGAATCATTAGCATTAAATGCTTACTAAATGAAGCAGTGGACCAAGATGTTGATCAAGAATTGATGGTTTATAAAACCCAATTCACAATCATTCTTGTTCATTGTAAGCCTTTATTTACCTAACAGTATTAAAAAAAAAAATTCCCCTCAATGGCTTCAAAGTCTGTGTGGGACTCAAAAGGTGCCCCTCCTCTTCTAACCACACATGGACACAATTTCTTATACACTTTATCCCTTGTTTTCTTCTCATGCAGACCATGGTTAAAATCAGATTGAGTGACTATGGGCTACTTGTCCAGTATCTCATATCTACTCTCAATTTAAAACAAATCCTTTGGCTGGGTATAGTAATCCTACAGTACTTATTTCTAATACCTCATGTAATTTTTTAAAACAAACATCGAACGTTTTCTCCACTCCTTTCATGCTTTGAATTGGAAATGCTGGTGCCATAGCGGTTAAGAGCTACGGCTGCTAACCAAAGGTCGGCAGTTTGAATCCACCAGGCGCTCCTTGGAAACCCTAAGGGGCAGTTCTACTCTGTCCTATAGGGTCACTATGAGTCGGAATTGACTCGATGGCAATGGGTTTGGTTTAGCTTTCTCATGCTTTGAATAGTTACAGCATTAACATATCTGATACCAGCAAACAGTGAGCTGGAAAGAAATGTGGATTAAAAATCCATTCTTTCCTACAACCCGGTTTCTTTAAGATTAACCTAATTTCTTCTGGGGTTGTGCATGGAGCATTTCATTCTACAGCAGCTCAGAAATTGATGGATTAAACACTCTGTGGGCTTTTCAATAGTGCTGGAATTCTTCTAGGTGAAAGTTAATACCTCATTCTTCATAATATACTCGCTGAGCTCAGGAATTAACACCCAATTTATTCAGGCTATGCTTATATAACCTTGTCTTTGGTTCAAATGAAACACTTGCCAAAATTGTCTAACATCTGTAAGAATGGTCTACAGGGTGTAAAAGGAAATTGAAATTACCTGAGAGAGCTTATAATGCAGAATTACTACTTCCTGCCTTTTTTATCCTTCCAAATCCCATGAATATTCACATACAATTTCTACAAACATGTATATATGTATACACACATATAACTTAATAAAAAATTAAAAACAAAAACTAAAGTCAAAAGCAATAATCAACGAAGGGAGGCAATAATGATTGAGTTTCCATTTGTTATTTCAAAATCAATTTTCAATGAAAATCCTTATGTTTCTTTCTTGATATGGAGTGTATCATCCTAACTTCAGTTACACATAAATAACCAATGTCAAGTAATATTTATGAAATATATACGCTAAGTTTAACAAATTTACATCAGAACACCTAACTGATGGGGATGTGCTGGTTCTGTTATCCTTGGTGCTAGTCGATGTGGAATTACAGAGGTAGATTTTCACTGTGCCAGTTCTGAATCATCGTATAAAAATTAATTTAAAAATATAATCACCACTAAACGTGCTGCTGCACCTATTCAATTTAATAACAAAACAAATGCTACTCTTCCTCCTAAAATGTCTGGTTTTGAGGTTGCTCACGTTTTTCTAACACTAGTGAGACACTGAAGAAGGACTTCAGTACTGCAAGGCTTGGTGCGCCTCCCTCCATATAACCCTACCCTCTTTTGCAAAGGGAGCTCCCAGCTGCTAAGCTTCATGTAACATTGAAGTTCTCTGTTAACATGATTCTATAGTTAAAAGACATCACGTTTCCATTCCGGAAGGATTCATAAATACCAATTTTTCATGAATGTGTAAACAGATGGGTTAATTACCACAGCAACCAAAAACATACCAGGTCAATTACTTGGCTGGCAAACACTCTAGTGATTTTTCAAATACCATCCTTTTTACACTGCTGAGATAAAGAGGTTGAGGAATATTCTGTATAATAACACAAACGCTAATGCCTGTAAAGGGTTTAATAGTGACCTCTTGAGAGGTTTTCACAATCCAAAAATGGAGTAAACACCAGTAGATGCATCAAAACACAGTGAACACACAAAAACTGATCCAGCAGCTGCGGAAACGATGATGGAACAAAAACTAGTGGGGAAAAGAAAATCTTAAAAATAGCAGCTACTGAAAGAATTAAATCATTTTCTAAAACAAGCAAGCACATCAATTATTTGCTAAGAGAAAAGTCAGAGCACGGTACAAGAATGAGTAATAGAGACAGGCCGCCATTTTGAGGAAAAGAAACCTAATCTAGAAAGTGTGGATTATTTTCTAATGTTAAGGACCAGACTAACTTTATTTTGTCATATTTTAGTATGATATAAAATTTATATGAGAATTACATTAATATGCAATTAATATGGCAGTAAGTAGTCTTGAAAATAATTATAACTATAACCAAACCAAAAAAAAAAACTACACCCACCGCCGTCACATCGATTCTGACTCACAGCGACCCTACAGGACAGGGTAAAATTGCCTCACGGGTTTCCAAGGCTGTAAATCTTTGTGGAAGCAAACTGCCACACCTTTCTCCCACACAGCAGCTTGTGGGTTTGAATTGCTGACCTTTTGGTTTACAGCTGAGCACTTTAACCACTGTGCCACTCAGATGGACTAGGAGAATGGGGCAACCCAAAGCTGAGAGAGCAGATTTGCCATTCTAGTGGGCCTGGAAGGCAGAGCTGAAGCCCAGGGCCGAGGGGCCTCCACCCAGAATCCAGAGAGCACAGCCAACACCCAGAGCCTGGAGGGCAGGGCCATTGCCTAGATGGTCTCAGAGAACAGAGGATTATTTCCAAGCCTTGAGAACTAATATAAATTGTTCTGCTGGGTTTTGGACTTGCTTGGTATCTGTTATCCCATCTTTCCCTCTAATTTCTCCCATTTGTAATGGAAATGTGTACCTTATGCCTGTTCCACCATTGTACTTTGGAAACAGATAACTTGTAGTCTAGATTTCACAGGTTGACAGACGAGAATGAATGTTGCCCCAGGATGGAATATGCCTAAAGTCTTACCCATATTTGATTTAGACGATTCAGAAGATGAGATTTTAGACTCGGAGTTGATTTAAGATTTTTGGGATGATATGACTGGGTGAATGTGTTTTACATGTGGCAAGGACACAAATTTTGGGGGGCCAAGGGGTAGAATGTCATGGATTGAATTGTGTCCTCCCCGAAATACGCGTCAACTTGGCTAGGCCATGATTCCCAGTATTGTGTGGCTATCCCTCATTTTGTGATCTCATGTAATTATCCTCCATTTTGTGATGTGCTATAAATTCTAACCTCTGCCTGTGGTTATAATCCCATTTGTGAATGGGTTGTGTTTGTTATGTTAATGAGGCAAGATGAGGTTATGTCAGTGAGGATTATGTTATGTTTATTATGTTAATAAGGCAGGATTATGGTGTATCTTGAGTCAATCTCTTTCGAGATATAAAAGAAATTGAACAAACAAGGGAGAGAAGCAGAGATGGGGGAAGAGAGATGCCAAGCCTTATGAAGATCGCCCAGGAGCAGAAGCTCAAAGAGACAAGGACCTTCCTCCAAGCCGATGGAGAGAGAAAGCATTCCCCTATAGCCAGCACCTCGAATTCAGTCTTCTAGCCTCCTAAAGTGTGAGAAAATAAATTTCTATTTGTTAAAGCCACCCACTTGTAGTATTTCTGTTACAGCAGCACTAGATAACTAAGACAGAATTTGGTACAGCCAATGGCAGTCAAAGCAAAATAAAATCACTCCAAAGCACACCAATATCTCTGGTACTCTGTGCAGCCCAGCCGCCAGGGAACCACCAATTAATGCAGGTTTCAGAGACATCACTAAGACAGGAAGAGCAGAAGCTTAGAACACATACTATGACCAAAAAGGACTCTTTTAAGATGCTTATATGGATTGGGCATCCAACCCAAATCTAAATTAAGCAATATTTCAAACACCTTATTTCAGGAAAATAATTCTATACAAATTGGATTAATTGATCCCTTGACTACCAATTCTTCAAACCAGATTATTCTTTAGAGACACACAGCCTCAGGGTGGTCCAAAGTACTCCCTGCCCCATGCTTTTGTGTCCATACTCTCTCATCATCTACAAGTGCTCTCTCTTAGCATCAACATGCATATGAAGTTAGCAGAAGACCCTCATGATCAAATTATTCTTTACAAATATACAATGCTATTTTATATAATCCTAAGAGACCTGGTCAAAGAATCACAAATAGTGAAAAGAAATATTATCCTAATTGGCAAGGCAGTTTGTTCATTCTAGAGGGCTCATCCAGGGAACCATACACACTTACCTGAGGAAATGCTTCATTGTGCCTGTTTTGACTGTGCAGACGCTACACAGAACTGTCTTCAAGTAACTGATCCCAATTAGTTTTTGTCAAAGTAAGTGTAAGCTGTGGAAAGAAATTAGATATATTTACTAATAAGGAGGTTGGAAATCTCAAACCAAATTTCTCTTACTGAGGAGACAATGTGCTATGCACCAAGAACATTATCAGCTGAACTGCCCACATAGCAGCACACTTCAACGGATGAAGACTACAGCTATAGCCTTTCATTTTATAATTCATACAATTATACTTTCATTTTAAGTCATTTGTAGGAGAAATTATTAGTTTCATGAGCAATCCCTTCAAAAATAAACTTTTTCTCTATTTTGAGTATTGTTCCTATATCCTGGGGAACAGTATTTGCAAGCCAAAAAAAAAAAAAAAGTTAAAATTAACCATCCTGACTTCCAGATATCCAGTGGTCTGAAATCTGGCCGCCTCAACCTTCCAGAAGTACAATTCAAAATTAACTAGAAACAACTGATAATGTCTTTAAGCTCAAAAACAGCTGTTAAAGAGCCACGTACTTCAAACAAATTAACAACATGTCCTGGCCCTCCCTTTTTTTTTTTTTTTTTCCTTTTTCTTTCCACTGTGAATAGAGCAGTAAGGCTTTATACAGTATCTGTATAGCATTTTTCGCTTTACAGTTTGCCTTCACAAAAACTATAATATCTGGTTAATAGTTTTCTTCTTTCTGATAAGGAGAATACCCAGAGCTGCCTGCAAACAGGCAAGGTGGGATGCGATGAGATGAAACAGAGAAACAACAGCATAGAGAAGTTACCTCATGAGAGAAGAGGCAAATGGAACACCAGTTGCAACAGCAACGTGAGGAACTGAGTGTACAGACAAATGGCTGAGGGCGGAGACAAAATTACCCACTAGAACATCTTGGGAGTGCCGGGAACTCAGCCCAAATATTAATAAAAGCCAGCCATTTATTTAACACCTATTTGTTCTTATAAATATTTCATGCATGCTTGAAAAAAATGTTTACACACCAAATTTAGGATTGTGGTTACTTCTGGGGAGGGAGAGAGGAGTTTAGAATTGAGAAAAGGAAAAATGGTCTTCAACTTTTTAAGTGTTTTATTTCTTAAAATATATCTGAAGCAAAATAAAAGGGAAAACATTTATTCATTTTGTGAAAACATTTATTCATTTGTACTTCTGTGGCTTTTAAAAACGAATCTAAATTTTAACTTAGAAGTGTTAATGCCCACCAAGTGCCCAGATCTTGATTTCTAATGCCATTCTCCACTAAAAGAAACCAAGGCACCTTGGAGAAATGGCTAGCTCTAGGTTGGGTCAAGGAATATACAAGATGAGCCTGAAGCATCTTATAGTGCCAGAAAGCAAGCAATTGCTCAAAAAAACAAACAAATGGGGAGATGTCAACTGGACAACTGAAAGAGCTCCCAATGGCCAAAGTTGAGACAACTTGATAACAAAATAAAGTAGTATTAGATTATAACCCAAAGTATAACATAAATATCCATAAGCCCATACTGATATAAATAAATGACTGACTAAATAAACGGGGGAGAAAATCTCCTATACAAAAGAATCCCACACAATTTAAGTAGATACTCTGCCCTCAAAGGAGCCCTGGTGACAGAGCCCTGGTTAAGTGCTTGCTGCTAAACAAAAGGTTGGTGGTTTGAATCCACCCAGCGGCTCTGAAGGACAAAGACCTGGTGTTCTGCTCCAATAAAGATCACAGCCTAGAAAACCCTATAGGATAGTTCTACTCTGTCACAGGGGGTCACTATTAGTTAGAATCAACTCAACAGCATACAACAACTCTGCTCTCAGTCAGTGGAATATAACTGTCCACCCCTTAGGTGTACACAGGGCATGACTTCCTTTAAAAGAGCGCAATAAGGAAAAGGGGAAAAGAGTAACTTAACAGTAGAGAAACCTGACAAACACTACCTCAGCCAGGTGACTGAGGTTAACTGAAAAGTCATGTTGATATCATGTACCCTTGATATGATATGATGAGAATATGGTACTTTACCTCTGTAGTCTTTCTCCCCAAAACTCATAACCCCAGTCTACTCATGAGAAATACATCAAGAAATCTAAACTGAGGAACACTCTACAAAATACCTGACCAGTCCCTCCTCAAAACTGTCAAGGTCATGATAAACAAGAAGAGACTACGAAGACTCTTCTATTTTATTTTGACTTTAACAAAGAGAAATTTATTTCTTCACAGTAAAGTAGGCTTAAAGTCCAAATTCAGGGTGTCAGCTCCAGGGAAGGCTTTCTCTCTCTGTCAGCCTTCCCATCAATGTTCCCCTGGACTAGGAGCTTCTCTGCGCAGGGACCCTGGGTCCAAAAGACGCGCTCTGCTCCTGGCACTGCTTCTTGGTGGTATGAGGTCCCCCTGTCTTTCTGCTCACTTCTCTCTTTTATATCAGAGACTCTTTTAAAGAGACATGAAGACTAAATATAATATAGTATCCTGAATGGAATCCTAGAACAGAAAAGCACTAGGAAATGTGAATCAAGTATGACCTTAGTTAATAATAATATATCAATATTGGTTCATTAATTGTGACAATTGTATCATATTAATGTGAGATGTTAACAACAGGGGAAAATGATTGTGGGATATATGGGAATGCGCTGTGCAACTTCTCTGTGAATCTAAAACTATTCAAAAATAAAAAGTTTATTAATATGTTAGTGCCTACTATGCTCTAGACACAGAGTTAGGCACTAGGATACAGGGTGAACAAGATGGGCATGGTCCCAAACTCCAGACCCAACAGGTTGAGGGAGAAGAGGAGACAAGATGATACGGAGACACTAATATGTACTTAAACACAATATTACAAGTGGAAGATGGATGCTGTGACAATAGGTATGAGAGATATCTATTCTAGACTTAGGGGTTGGGGGGAGGGTCTTCCAGATCGAGCAAATAGTACGTACAAAGTCCTAGAAGCAAAAGAAAATACAATGTGTGTAGGGGAAAATGTTCAGTATGACTTTGCATGGTGTTAGGTGAGAGGGGCAGGTAAGAACAGGGTTAGCAAGAGATGAAGTGGAAAAGCAATCAGGGGCAGATCATGGAAGGCTTTGCAAGCAATTTAAAGTTTAAACCTTACCCTGTGAATGAGGAATCACTGAAAATTTTCAAGCTGAGATGTGACATAATGAGATTTTTATTTCTAAAAATACACATGGATTGTAGGATGGAGAATAAATTAGATTGTGGTGAAATTACAGGTAGGGATACTGCTTAGAAAGTTGTTATAATAATCCAAGCAAAGATAATAGTGGGAGGATAAGCAATAGACAGAGATGGAGTGTGACAGATTTGAGAGATATCTGGAAGGTAGAATCAGTAGGACTTTTGTTAGTTGATTGGGAGTTGGTCAAGAAAAAACAAGAGTCAAACATAGGCCAATGCTTATGACTAGCAATTGAATAGACAGTGATTCCCTTCACTAAAATATGGAATTCTGGAGAAGTAGATTTGGGGTTATGGAGGTTTAAGAGATCTTTTGGACATTTTGCATTTTCAGGGCTACATGATAGCATGGATATATATGGACTTGAAGGTCAGGAGAGTAATCTAGGCTGGAGACAAAGATTTGGGCTTCCTCAGCGTATAGCTGGTAATTAAAACCGTAGTCTAGAAGGAATTACTAAATAAGTAGCATAAATAACACTTGCTGTTCATAACAATAGTTTCAGTTATTAGGATAAAATTAAATTAGAATTAAAATACTACTGGAATACATTTTAGAAAAATTTTATCAGAATTAAAAAGAAAAAATTTTACCCTTAAGCAATTTAATTTCAGTTAATTAGAAAAAATTAGTTTACCTAAAAAAAAAATCTCATTTTATAATGGTGTGAGATAAATGAAGTAATACAATATTTCAGTTTCCTGCCTTCTACATAGTGGTTCCTGAATCCCTTCATTTAAAAAGTTTTTGTTTTTGTTTTCTGTGCTTTAGGTGAAAGTTTACAAGTCAAGTTAGTTTCTCATTCAAAAGTTTATACACATATTGTTTTGTGACATTGGTTGCAATCCTACAATGTGACAGCACTCTCCCCCTTTCCACCCCAGGTTCCCTGTGTCTATTTATCCAGTTTTCCTGTCCCTTCCAGTCTTCTCATCTTGCTTTTGGGAAGAGGAATTACTTATTTGGTCTCATATATTTGGTTGAACTAAGAAGCTAAAAAGCTTCTTGAATGCTTATGTGACCAGCATTATGCTTGGTAACGCAACATATTTTAATATTGCAAATAAGCCTTCATATTTTAATATTTAATACTGTATTAATTTAGTATCAACTTACTAATTAATTTATTAATATTTATTATCTACTATTTTACTACTTAATATTTTAATACCATGAGGAAGTCATGGGGGAAAATTCAGCACATATGGCAGGGAGTGTGCATGGTGGCTAGAAGCACAAGTTTTGGAGACAGAGTTCACATTTGGGTTCTACCACTAGCCAAGTGGAAAGTTGCTTAACCTCTCTAGGATTCACTTTTCTCCCTGTAAAATCAGGAGAGTAATTATACCTCTCTTGTAGGGTTGTTCTGTGGATAAAATTAACTGAGGGGTTTAGCACAGTTCCTGGTAAGTAATATGCATTATAGAAGCCCTGGTGGCCCAGTAGTTAAGCTCAGCTGCTAACAGAAAGATCAGCAATTCAAAATCACCAGCTGCTCCTTGGGAGAAAGATGTGGCAGTCTGCTTCTGTAAAGATTACAGCCTTGGAAACCCTATGGGGCAGTTCTACACTGTCCTATAGGGTCACTATGAGTTGGAATCAATTCAGCGGGCAACAGGGTTTTTTTTGTTTGTTTAATATGCATTAAATGAGTGCTACGCATGGCGTCGCTATGAATCTGAATTGACTGAATGGCAACTAACAACAACAACTCACTATTATTATTATTATTTTTGTTGTTTTTATTGTATTCTCCTGTAAAGTAAAAGATCATTTTGTCAAGTGAAGAATCGCTTAGGAAGCTGTTAAAATAAATTCTGGCAAGTTGATGGAACCTGAACTAGAATAATGACAGTGGTGATGGAGAGAAATGAATTGAAGTGAAAATATTTCGAAGGTAGAACCAATTGGACTTACTAGTTGGATGGGAAAAGTGAAGGGAAAGAAAATAATCATTTATTCTAATTATCCGTCCCCCAAACAGGAAACAAAGATAACAGTAACAATTAGTTCTAATTATCTGTCCCCAAGGAGGAAACACCAAAAGTGGCTTTGGATGGTAGAAGAAAGCCTGTACAAATGCTATTTAACTCACTGCTTGTTGGGTATTCATGAGATAACTTAACTTAAAAATTGCTATAGAAAAACAAAAACAATTATTGCTTGCTTTATTTTTAAATCTAACATTGTTTTGAAGGAGGCACACTTGTTAATGTCCTATTTATGTTAAAACAGACAATCTGTGTAAAAGGAAAGGACATATAACAAATCATAGGGAGCAGCACATGATACTTCCAAGTCACTATTAATAAGAAATGTTCTTTGAGTTGTTTCTCCATGAGTGGTGCTGGGTTAATCTACTCCTTTTCACAAGACCTTTTTTTAAAGCCAGCACAGCATTTCTGAAGTGGCTGGGCAAAGCCTAAGGACGTGGACAATTTAAGTTTGCCCCTCATCTGCACAACGCTCTAACAAAATGGTAGCCATGATAGACTTCATATATTTTCACACACCAGCCTGCTGACTTTAATTTGATTAAAGATAAATTAATTGCCCTGTTTATATCTGTTTCACTAACTGAAAAAATACTGATATTAACTTTCTGTTTGTGTAATTCAGGTTTACTGAGGTACTATTGTTAGCTGACATTGAGTTGACTCCAACTTACGGTGACCTTCTGTACAACAGAACAAAACGTTGCCTGGTCCTGCGTCATCCTCACAATCACCAGCATGTTTGAGTCCATCGTTGCGGCTATTGTGCCAATCCATCTCACCGAGGGTCTCCTACCCCTTCTTGGCCATCTACTTTACCAAATATGATGTCCTCCTTTAGAGACTGAGCATCCTGATGACATGCCCAAAGCAAGGAAGTCAGACGATTTTTTTTGTGATCCATAAGGTTTACACTGACTAATTTTCAGAAGTAGATCACCGGGCCTTTCTTCTCAGTCTGTCTTAGTCTGGAAGCTCCATTGAAACCTGTCTGTCATGAGTGACCCTGCTAGTATTTGAAATACTGGTGGCATCGCTTCTAGCATCACAGTAACACGCAAGCCACCACAGTACGACAAACTGACAGAATGGAGTCACCCTTTCTGCAGTCAGACATTAACTCTAACGCCATCTCTCTCACAGATGCAAGGAGAATATGAAAGCAGCTCATTGTGCTGTCTCTTCCCTCTGACTTCCTCTCTATAGGGTTTTTCAGCCTGAGGTGGACATCAGGATTACCTACTCTATTTTAAATCTCGTGTTGTTGTGAAATGATCTATTTCATGCTTCTTTCCTCCCTAACCTTTATGTTCCTCTAGGGCACCAGGGAAGCCCAGGGCCTGGTACAATGCCTGGCACACTATGTACTCAATATATATTGGTTGAAATAAACTTGGCATCCTTTTAGAGAAGTGCACTTCTTTAACAGCATTATTGAATAACAATGATAATAAACTAAAAATCTCCCAACTGGAAGGGAAAAAATATAGATCTTTTTAAACTAAAGAATATAATTATAAACCTGGGTTTCCTAACTTTTTCAGTTTATATGCAGTAATTTCTCTCCATGTGCACGGGGACATTGCACTGGACTCATCCAAAGGGAAGGATCAAATGATCGTGCTTATGGATCAAACACCCCCAGAGATCAATTGACACTTCGGTGCTGCCCTATAGGGTTATCTGCCCCTTGGACCTCTCTTTCTAGCTGGGAGGAAAAGGGCAGCAGTGAGTAGTCTGTCACTTCTGCAAACTCATCCTTTTACCTGGTATCAAGGAACTTGCCCTGCCAGCTTGGAGGGAGCAGCCCCCTGAGGCTCTTTGTAAAGTACCACGGGGTAACTCTGCCTTTTAGAAGTCAATCTGTCTATTGAACATCCCAGGGAATGAATTAGAGACTAAACTAGAGGGAAGAAAACTTCTTTCTTTAAAATCTTAATCCTTACCTGAGATGGGAAAAGCTGCTTTCTATGTAGCCCTTCAAATTCTAACTGACTGTATCCCCTGCAACAACCAAAATGCTTGTGGATTTATAATGTTGATACATAATAAAGGAGTCCCCAGGTGGCGTAAACGGTTAAGCCCTCAGCTACTAACCGAAAGGCTGGCAGTTCGAATCCACTCAAGAGGAACCTTGGAAGAAAGGTCTGGTGATCTACTTCCAAAAGGTCACAGACATTGAAAACCCTATGTAACACAGTTTTACTCTGAAACATATGGGATCGCCATGAGTCAGAACCAACTCTATGGAAACTGGTACTGGTTTATACATAAATAAAAAATAAGAGTAACAAACAAATACTGTTACACTCTTATAATTTGCCTAATTTGAGGGTATTCTGAATTTTAAGAAATATATTAAATATACAACACATTTAAAAGTACAAATTAAAAAGTTAAAAGTTTCAGTGTAAGGTCTTGTGAAACTAATAATAATAATAGTTAATATTTATAAAGTACTTACTATGTGCCAGGTAATATTCTATGGGTTTTATTTATATTAACTCACTTAATCATAAAGAAATTAATTGGGTTTATTATTTCCATCAGGAAAATTTCCCAATTACTTTTAGAAATCCTATGAAGTGAGTAAACAATTATTACCTCCATTTTATAGCTGAGGAAATTGAGTCACAAAGAGGTTAAGGAACCTTCCAAGGTCACACAGCTAGTACATGGCAGAGCTAGGATTCAAATCCTCTCGGCCTGGCTCTTGAGGTAGTACAATTAATCATTCTCCTGTGCTATCTCTGGGAATAACTGAGGTAAAATTTTGAATTGAGATAAAAGTGAAGAGAATGCATAGTATATTCAATTCAAACTAAACTGCAGAGATTGGGATAATCAAAGCCTGCATGTACTCCTGCACCCCAAATTTAACAGTGTTCCACCGGGAGTTACTGGGGGACTCTTGAATAGAAAAGGTTACTATGCCACTGGAAAGTAATCTCTTTCCTTTCCTGAAACAAACGTACTACAGATCTGGAAGTTCCTAAACTAGAAAATGTTATGGAAGGAAATTATACAACACAGCCAAAAAATATGAGTTTTTTATTCTTTACTGGGGCCACATTCCCAAGGAGATAAGAATTCCTGGCAGTGTAACTGTGAAATAACTAATAATAAAAATAACCCCTACAATGTAAATCTAATGCTACCTTGGGTTGAGAAAATACAATGAAATTCAAATTCCTGGTCTACACTGCTACTTGAGTGATGATTTCATTCTCCTCAACTACTCTGAGGGAATCGATCAGTGTGACATGGTCTTCAAATCAACATTTTCCCTTCAGTCTACCTCTATATGTTTGTCTGCATACTATATTAGATATTTTCCTTTGTAGATGAAAATGTTTCCTTACCTTTTTCTACTATACATAAAATATTAAAATATATCAAAACTTGTTGCCGTTGAGTCAATTCCATCTCATAGCGACCCTACAGGACAGAGTAGAACTACCCCATAGGGTTTACGAGGCTGTAATCTTTTCAGAAGCAGACTGCCACATCCTTCACCTACGGAACGGCTGTTGGGTTCCAACTGCTGACTTTTCTGTTAGTAGCCAAGTGCTTAACCACTGCACTACCAGGGCTCCTGAAATATATCTCGTTGCTGGTAAAATATTCCAAAGCTACCTAAGAGATATATACTAGCTTGGTTTTCTTGAGTTAATTGGGAAGCAAAATAAATTTCATTCTCCTCTAGATTTCCCTAATTGCATCTTCTTATTGTTGATATTTTCTTTTCATGCTACATTTTTTTTTACAGAAGAAAAAAAAAAATCAATCAGGTGGGTCACCCTCAAAATACAATTTACTATAATTAATGATGACCAGAAGATAAAAACATGTTCCACTCCCCCACCCTGAATCTAGATTAAAAAGAGAAATTTTAGGCAAAGCTTTTTAGCACTGGTGAAAAAAAAATATATCACATTCCATTTAACAAGAAGAACACACACACACACACACACACACCCCAAGCTTCCTCTACAGATGATAATTTCAAGATAAGCAACATATAATTTATTTGCCACTGATTTAATTTCCTCACTTTGGGCTTTTCCCATTTCAGGTAAAAAAGGAAAGGACAACATGTTGAAACATAAAATCCATGAATAATAATTTTTATAGTTTTGTCTGCTAGAAATAAGATTGGTCAAAAGCTGCTCTGAGTATCAGAAGGAAGCCTGTGGCTAGTTTGGATCAATTCCGTTTATCCTGTGTCTTTACTACCATATCACTTCTGAATCTTTTCTAAAAGTAATTGGGAAATCTTCCTGATGGCAATAATAAACTCCAATTAAATTCTCTTAACCCATATGAATATTTCAGCTTCCCCCTTGAATGGTCTAATAATAGATACTTGTACACTTTTAAGGTCTAATGAAGTCATAATGGTGACATCCCTCAATCAGTCAGAGATTTGGGAATGTAGCAGACAGATACAGCATCTCTTTTTTCACCCTATCCTCATCAATCTCTATGTCTGTGTGGAGAACATATAATGGTGGAGAAGGCAAATATTCTGATAAAACCCAAAACCTACAGATGACTACAGCCAGGGTAGTTTTAACGGCTTCCACTGATTCTCTATTATGCTCTACATGTATGTACACCTGTGAATGATTTTCAAGAAATTAGAGAAAGTTCCCCAAAACAAGCATGACCTCCCAGCAGGAAGCACGTCTCTGTGGGAGCGCAAGGAAAGGGCACAGAAGGTTTGTGGATAAGGAGCGGTTGGTGGGGGACAGTGGGGGTTGGAGTCTGGCTGAGCCAACCCACAGAACAACACAAGGAGGTCAGTCTCCTTAAAGCAGATGGACCAAGTATCAGATTCAAATAGGCAAATGAATACCATGGATCTGAATTAGCAAATTCAGATAATGGGTAAGTTTGCATCATGCTTCCTATTTCATCAAGTCATAGAAGCACTGTTTCTGTGCAAGGGAGACCTAGTCAGATGAGAGGCTCATAATCTTCAAAGTATATAACGCGATAAGACTTACCACTTGAAAAGAGAAAGAATGGAAGGGGGATGAAGGGAAGGGAAGGGAAGAGCAGGAGAAAGAAAGAGGAAAGAAATGAAATACTTTCTAAGGCTGTTCATGAGAATTTGAATCATGTATAAAATGCAAGTTTTGACTTTGTATGGATACGCACACAAGCAGAGAAAGCATTCAATATGAAAATTTACTATTAGAGAGAAATGAAAAAACTTTCAAATTATGCATTTACATTTCACACAAGCCAACAGCATGTCATATTAGAAGTATAATGCTCACATATAAGGATCTCCCTGAGGCCACATTCCAGCAGTTTCCTTTCCTCTTTCCCTGGTGATTAATTTGAAAAATGCTCTGCAGACACTCACTAAAATGACAACTAAGAAGGGCTTTTCCCCCTTCCTCAGGAATAAAACATTCATCCAGAGTTTATTTTTGTTACTTATAGCAGTGGAGGTTCGTACCAGTCACAGAATCCAGGGCTGCCTGGAAGTATATTTATGATCTGCTTCAAAGATACAATGGTTTTTCTGGCTTTCACCATGGTCACCTACATCTTATGTACTGTTTTCATGGAGGGGACAAAGGGAGGGAGAGAAGGATTGATGAAACTGGTCTCCAAAATAATCCACAAAAGAATAAAGAAATTTCAAAACCTACATATCGATCCTATTTTTTTTCCTCAA
Source organism: Trichechus manatus latirostris (assembly GCF_000243295.1). NCBI lineage: Eukaryota > Metazoa > Chordata > Mammalia > Sirenia > Trichechidae > Trichechus > Trichechus manatus. Next base: position 3,241,528 of record NW_004444030.1, on the reverse strand, counting down.
AAATAATCTAGATTTTGTGCATTCTCATTTATGTATGTCGGTTTTAAAAATTACAATTTCTAAATAAAACCACAATAAAGCATTTGTAAACTTATCTATGCATAAAAAATGAAATAGATACGAAACCAAAACTGTTGCCATCAAGTTGATTCTGACTTATAGAGACCCTATAGGACAGAGAAGAACTGCCCCATAGGGTTTCCTAGGCTGTAATCTTTTACAGAGGCAGACGCCCATATCTTTCTCCCATGGAGTGGCTGATGGGTTCAAACCACCGACCCTTCGATTAGCAGCTGAGCACTCAGCCACTGTGCCACCAGGGCTCCTTGAAATGGGCATAGTGTCGCCAATTTAATTGATGCTTTTTGCAAAATTTTTACTTTCACACAATGAGAACACAGTGAAGTTATCTATTTAGAGACATTTGACACAAAAGTTTCAGCAAATTGGGAAATTTCCAGGGTAAATGGAGGCAAATAGGATGCTCTGTCTCTAATGCAACTACTGACACTGCTGACCCTGACCCCACAAATGACATAAGAGCATTCACTTCTGGGAAGTAGTGGACCATTCAGGACACTTAGGTTAGGATTCTGCAACAACCTGTACTGTAAAACAAACAAACAGAATTGTTTTAACTCGCTTTAGAGCTATGACTATGCATGACTTTGCATGGTTGAATGAGTATTATTTTACTCTTTTTAATGATATTCCATCAGTGCCATCAATAACAGAATGCACCATTATTTCATGTGCCCTTGAGAACAAAAAAAAAATGCTGCCAACTAATCTATGATGCATTCTCATTTCAATGATGTAGGGAAAAAAAAACATCTTAGAATCGATGAAAGACAGAAAGATTGAAGCCTACTTATTTCTAAATTCCAGGTTACAATGTTTCTGTAGGAGAATCCATTGTCTGAGGTAATGGCCAGCAGCAAATCACACTATAGGATTCTTAGTCCCTGATTCAAACATTTTTAACCAGGTTAAGTACTTCCAGACTATGTGACAGGTTGTTTACATATGAGCAACTCATGTCCTTCTGACCCTAGCTGAAGAATCTCCCAACTCCTTACTCCATAGCCTCTAGGCTCTTGTTCCTTTCCCTCTTCACCATCCCTCCAATATACACACCCATACATATTCACACATTTACACAGGACTCCTGTCAACTTCCTTATACCACAAAAAAGGCTCTACCATAAACATCTCAAGAGTGAGAAGTACTTATCTATGCAAAGAGTGGGTGCGTAAGTAAATGCTTGGCTGAAGGCAAAGCACATGTAGTCCAAGCTCCATTTTCCTGTTGTTATCTTATTTGACCTCTAATATATGTGAGGCTGCTTCTTGAAAGGCCCTTCTTTGGCTTCCATGACCCCACCGTCTCCTGGTTTTCGTCTATCTCACTAACTCTTCCTCAGCTTGCCTTTTAAGTGTAGGTGTTCCGCCAATGCTCTATTCTTGGCTGTTTTCTTCCTCTACACCTCTCCTAAGTGACCTTCTCTCTCAGGGCCTCAACCAAAATTCAACAAATGACCAAGGTCAGACAGACAGTAGGAAAAGACCGCAGCTCTTAATTCTAGTCAATAAACATTTACTGAGCACTTACTATGTTCTGGTGGTGCAGTAGTTAAGCGTTTGGCTGCTAACCAAAAGGTCAGCAGTTTGAATCCCCCAGCTGCTCCTTGGAAACCCCATGGGGCAGTTCTACTCTGTCCTATAGGGTCGCTGTGAGTTGGAATATATTCAACGGTGAGGGGTTTGGTTTTGGTTTGGTTTATGTTCAGTTCTTTATAGGCACTAGACACACAAATGAGAAAGACATAGTCTTTGCCCTCAAGGAATGGGAAATCTAGTAGATCTCACACACAGAATCTGGTATGCTTTTTGGAAGTCAACACAGAAGCTCTGAGCTGTCTCAAATGAAAATACACCCTTTTCAGCCATACTAGACTATACTCTAAGGTAAGGGTTCTCAACCAGCATACCATAGTTTTGTGTATTCTTCACAGATTTGTGACAAAATTCTGATCATTTATTGTATAAAATTACTATTTTTTTTACAATGGGAGAAACATACTATTTAGAATAATATATGTTAGTTGGAACATTTTGCTAAGAAGGTAGTGTGACCAGATTAAGGGAATATTACAACTCACTGTGGGTTAGGAGATAAGTGGAGTAAGCCAAACAAGTATAATTGTGGAAATTTATACAGACAATGTGAGACACTTACTAAGCAGTAACTGTTTCACTAAAATTATTGCTAATGTATTTAACACTGTTTTACAGCTTTAATTCCTTTTAAGTGTGCCTCTAAAACTTGTGTCATGGGCTTCCATTTAAATATGACAAATAAAATGGAATGGAATCTCACTAAAATGATAGTAAAGAAAATAGGCATGAATCCAAAAGGTCGGGGGGCACTGAGTTTATGTTAATGGTGATGGAATGATCTGGAAGGGGATAGTAGGGATGGTTGCACAATTTGAAGAATATAATCAGTGTCGCTGAGTTTACATGTAGAAGCTTTTAAACTGGCATGTGTTTTGTTGTGTATATTTTCACCATAATAAAAACATTTAATGGTATATATCAATGATGTCATGGATTGAATTGTGTCCCCTGAAAAATATGTGTCAACATGGCTAGGCCATGATTCCCAGTATTGTGTGGCTGTCCAACATTTTGTGATCTGATGTGATTATCCTGTGTTATAAATCTTAACTTGCATGATATTAATGAGGCAGGATTAGAGGCAGTTATGTTAATGAGGCAGGACTCAATCTACAGGATTCAAGTTGTATCTTAAATCAATCTCTTTTGAGATATAAAAGAGAACTGAGCAGAAAGGAGAGGGATCTCATTACCACCAAGCTAGAAGAGCCAGGAGCAGAGCACATCCTTTGGACCCGGGGTCCCTGTGCTGAGAAGTTCCTAGACCAAGGGAAAATTGATGACAAGGACCTTCCCCCAGAACCAACAGAGAGAGAAAGCCTTCCCCTGGAGCTGGTGCCCTGAATTCGGACTTCTAGTCTCCTAGACTGTGAGAAAATAAATTTCTATTTGTTAAAACCATCCACTTGTGGTACTTCTGTTATAGCAGCACTAGACAACTGAGACAAACGACATCTTAGATTTGGTAAAATATGGTGGATGAGCTGAGGAGAAAAAAAGTGACAATTAAAATATTACACACTCTCACAATGCATCCTACTTTCAGAAATATAAAAAATGAGGAAAAGGAGTCTCTGGGTTGTGCAAACAGTTAAGTGCTCGACTACTAGCCAAAAGGTTAGTGATTCGAATCCACCCAGAGGTACCTCAAAAGACAGGGCTGGTGATCTGTTTCGGAAAGGTCACAGCCTTGAAAACCCTGTGGAGCAGTTCTAGTTTGCACACATGGTGTTGCCTGAGTCAGAAGTGACTCGACAGCAACTAATGACAACAACAAACAACAACGCTGCTGTGTGACAACATTATCACACACACACACAAAAAAAAACTTAGGGGCTTAAAAAAATGAGGGCAAAAAGTGCCTCTTGAAATTGACAAAATAAAATACATATTTTCCCAAAGAACATCCCTTCTTATCCCAACTCCTCACCCCACACTAAATCAATCTTTAAAATCAGTAGATCCACAAGAACTGCATCTGCCTCTTCTTTAGTTTGCCAGTGGTATCCCTACCTTTTCCTTCAGGTACACATAGCACTAGCCTGAAAATACCAGCCTCTCCTTCTATCCAATGCGAAGCAAGGTGCCTTGTTCCATAAAAACTCATAGAATGAATAAACATTTCTTTTTGCGGCTTTCAGAGTACTGTGTTCTCCATAGGTTCTCATGACTGACTAACACGACAACAAAAACATGGACTTACACCCTGTACTAGTCAAGGTTGTTGCTTCAAGGAACAGAAACTAGTTCTGTCTAAGCAGAAAAAGAATTTTCTGTAATCCACAGACTCTCCAGCAAGGACAGAGAACTGGGTTTGAAGGCTGTGTAGCTTAAGATGTATGTAGCTTAAGATGATGACACAGAACCAGTCCAGTAAAGACACTTCTACTGCTGCAACCAGGCACTGACTCTGGAGCTGGTACCACTCACCTTCCAGCACTTATTAAGGGGTACTGCCGACTAGAACATCTGTCCATGAGGCAGAGGCTGGGCCATGGACCCAAGCCTATGGTGCAAAGATATCTGGGAAAGGCAGCATCTGGCACTTTAAGCTCTTATAGTGGGGAGTAGACTCTGCCTCATAACGTGGGAGAGCCTCCAACATGAGAAAGGGGGTCCAATGCCGGTGTTCAAAAGAAATGGCAAGTGTCCACTCTACACTCTAAACAAACACCTTCGAAAGCTAAACCACAATGCCGAGTAATGACAGTACACATAGAGTACTCAGAGTGAACATGTGTCCATCTTTCATCTTTGCGTAATTTGATTAGATGCACTGTGAAATTCTGTTTTAGAACCTGGACACATGCCTATTTCATGGCTACTCAAAATGCATATACTCGCTGTAAACTAAGAATTTCAAGTATGATCTTAGATAATTAAAGAATATCTGGAAATAGTCTCTAACCTAGCAGTGGTCACAGAGTAGATGTACTTTATTTAAGTGGTGATTAATTATCCAGAGAATAATTATTGTTCTATATTTTTTCAAAAATATATTGTAAGGCTATATATTCATTACAAATCAAGGAAAAGATGCACAATACTTATGTGCTACATAAATGTTACTAAGCTGAATTAAACATTGGCAGATTCATATGTAAGTGCCTGGGAGCTCATGATCAGATACAGGAGGTGTTTTAAAGGTCATGGAAACCCTGGTGGCATAGTGGTTAACAGTTACGCTGCTAACCAAAAGGTCAGCAGTTCAAATTCACCAGGCATGCCTTGGAAACTCTACAGGGCAGTTCTGTCCTATAAGGTCACTGTGAGTCGGAATCGACTTGATGGCGACGGGTTTGGTTGTTTGTTTTTTTTTTTAAAGGTCATCTGACCCAATGCACTTTTTAGTAAGGCATTCACTGTTATTACATCCCTGACAGATGGCCCAAAATGCATCACTTTCAGGACATGTGCTATACTGCTTGTTTCTGATATTCTTTGATCTAGACTCTATCCATCTATGAATCCAACCAAAGATCGCATTAATTTCTTCTGTATTGTTGGCTAATGCTCAAGTGAACTAAAACTATCTTTTACGATCCAAAGTGTTGTTGAACCAGGACTTCCCTAACATATATGCTGTGGATTGAATTGTGGTCCCCAAAAATACCTATCAGATTGGCTAGGCTGTGATTCTTAGTATTGTGTGAATTGTCTACCATTTTGTCATCTGATGTGATTTTCCTATGTGTTGTAAATCCTATCTCTATGATGTGATGAGATGGGATTAGTGGCAGTTATGTTAATGAGGCAGGACTCAATCTACAAGATTAGACTGTTTTAAACCAATCTCTTTTGAGATACAAAAGAGAGAAACGAGCAGAGAAATGTGGGGATTTCATACCACCAAGAAAGCAGCACCAGGAGCAGAGTGCATCCTTTGGATCTAGGGTTCATGCATGGAGAAGCTCCTAGACCAAGGGAAGACTGATGACAAGGACCTTCCTCCAGAGCTGACAGAGACAGAGAGAGAGCTATCCCCTGGAGCTGGCACCCTGAATTTGGATTTCTAGCCTACTAGACTATGAGAGAATAAACTATTTGTTGAAGCCATCCACGTGTGATATTTCTGTTACAGCAGCACTAGATAACTAAGAAAATATACTTGGGCAATTAATTTTAGAACCTAAATGAAACTCACATCCAATCTTTTCAAATGTAATCTTCACTGCTGCCCTGGCTCTGGGTTAGGAATATCAGATTTAATTCTGATTGTCATACAAATTAACTACCCTTTTGAGTTTTGCATTGTCAACAAATCTGATATATGTATGATCTTTATATATCTGAGTCATTGATAAAACTGTTGAAATGTCAGGATCAAGTGAAGAGCTGTAAAGCAGGCCAGCAGGAACCACCTTCTATGTTGATTTCTGCCCTCACAGGCATTCTCTGGGTACGGTTGATGAATGTAGCTATGAGTCCACATCCCAGACCTCATTTCTACATCTTATCCACAAAGATTACTCAAGAGCCTAGTTGATAGGTGTGTTCCTGAAAAACTGTGTATATGTAAAAATTTGATGAGTCTGGCTCTATTTAAATGTTCCAGGTTACCTACAATTTAAAGACATTTTAGGGGAAATTTTTGGTACAGCACAGAACGCATCAGTGAAGCAAAAATTGTAACCCAATTCATCTGTTCTGTAACTGCCGATTTTCATATATTGGAATTACATATTGGGCTATATACACATTACACATAAGGCAAAATATGAAAGTAAAAATTCTACATTAGCTATTTTAACAAAGGCTTGTAAAATTATGACTAATCATGTGCATAATTTGCATTTCAATTAAACTAGCTCTGATAAATTTTTAGCATTTTAAGAGAATTAGGATTAAACTTTTCAACTAAAAACAACTGTTTTAAGTTTCCTGCTAATTTAAATGCATTCTAAGACCAAAGAAATATAAGTGTTCTACTGGAATATGGACTCTCTGGAAAATCTGGCTTCCAAATTCCAAAGAGTAAAATATTCTTATTCTTTTTCTAAAGGAAAAAAGAAATAGACTTGTGTAATAAATTCATTCCAGAAATGGACTGACGCTTTACATATTTATAACATATTTACATATTTATCAACTGGTGATGCAAGAAAGATTTAGGGAACAGGGCTCATCATGTCATTGATGATATTTGTTAAACCAAAGAACATCTGGATGATAAATAAATCATCAATTTCATCATAGATGAAAACTTCAAAACATATGGCAGCTCTTCAACTACTTGTACAAGGAAAAATAGGATGGAGATTCACAGCCACTGAAATAAGCTCTTATACCAAGCATCGTAATTAACCAAGTCCTAATCCCAATAATTAAAATGAAAACTACACTTAAAAGCTATGTGAAGACCATTGAGGAGCCCTGGTTGTACAGTGGTTAAGAGCTATGGCTGCTAACCAAAAGGTCGGCAGTTCAAATCCACCAGCTGCTCCTTAGAAACCTAGGAGACAGTTCTACTGTATCCTATAGAGTTGCTATGAGTCGGAATTGACTCGATGGCAACAGGTTTGGTTTTTTTGGTTTAAAGACCATTGAATTTGCAGCTTTGTTTGAGACCAATTTTTGTAAAGCAGCTTAATGAACCCTCTAGGAGTCACTGGGTGGTGCAAATGGTTAAGCACTTGACTACTAGCCAAAAAGTTAGTGGTTTGAACACATCCAGAGGTGCCTCAGAAAACAGGCCTGGCAATCTGCTTTTGAAAGGTTATAGCCTTGAAAACCCTATGAGGTGCTGCTGTACTCTGCATACATGGGCTCGCCACGAACTGGAATCAACTCAACAGCAACTAACAATAAGAACAACAACAAGCCCTCCTTAGGCATTTATCAGAATAATCATTTTGCTTTGCACCAAAAAAGCAAAAAATTAAACATAAATTGTAAATTATTTTTATGGCATCTGAAACATCATATAGGGTAGGTACAGAGACATTATATAAATTGTCTAAGTACATTGAGAATAAAGTTATTCATCCCTTAGAGCCATAACCCATAACTCATTGCTATAAAGTCGATTCCGACTCATAATGACCCTATAGAACAGAGTAGAACTGTCCCACAGGATTTCCAAGGCTGTAATCTTTACGGGAGCAGGCTGCCACATCTTTCTCCCGAGGAGTGGTTGGTGGGTTCGAACTGTGAACCTTTCAGTTCGCAGCTGAGCGCTTAACCACTGTGCCACCAAGGCTTCTCTTAGAGCCAAAGCAACAGTTAATTTTTATTTTATAGACATACAGGATTAGAGTTGGTACTACATTCTTTTTTAAAATGTGTGCATCTTCCATTTTACAGGAGAGAACCTGATTTAAAATAAATGACTTGTCATAGTCAGCCTAAGTGAGCTGTAGGGTTAAAAGCTCCCGGGATGCAAGAACAGATTATCTTCAGAATTTTTAAATTCAGAATATTTACTGAGAACTTAGAATGTGAACTGAGCACACAATTTGAGGTAAGGCTCTCTCTGGATGATAGTCCACATAAGCTGCCATTAGAGATCAGCATAGCAAGTTTTTCTTTAACAAGCCCTGTTGATGTGAACCTCGCTGAAAATAAAACCTATAGTCTAACTGCCATGAAATTTTAGCAACTTCAATATGTCTTTGATCTTTTTTTTTTTTTCCTCATAAGCTATCAGAATCATGGGGCAGGACACTTCACAGACACTGCAGAAAGGAATAAGTACAAATACCTGAAATAGAACTGTTTTCTGCTCAGTTGTATAAAGGATAATCATTTGACAAGAAAGACCTTAACTACTTCATTATACATTTTTAGCACAGGGTAACTTTGATGATTTTAAGAACTGATTGTAAAATACCAAGTGGAAATTTAATCACACATATGGATACTCAAACATACTAGGCTCCTCTGAAACATGATCCCTAGATTTGTTGCAAGAAGCGTAATTTAGAATGTCACTCTATTGTCATCTGCTTGATTTTACAAATTGGAATCTTCAAGAAATGAGTAAGTGTTCTTTACATGGACTGCACTAGTTTGATCTTCAATTTCCCTGGAAACTTGCCTATGCAGATCAATAGTGAAAGTACCTGCTAGGTCTTCAAAGACATGAATGTATGTGGTGTGCTATTTTCTGGAATTAATTGCGTTTGGAAATTCTGAGTAGGTACTCTCTGGTACTACAACCATATGGTCATTTTCACATAGTGCTATTTCTGTTACATTTATATTCTTTCCATCATCAGAATCTGCTTCCTTAAAGATAGCAGGACCAAATCAGAAAATGATTGCAATTTAAGCTTTTCCTACTTGAAGCAACAGATTTGCTAAAACCATAGCATCTGCTTATCTTATTTCAGGAAGTTGTGCCAGAAGCAACTAAATATTGATCAGCATCTCAAATATTATATTACAATATCTACTTTTATAAAAAAAAGTAATGAAACCTTTTAAATAATATACCCCAGTACTATGTGATGATGACTTTTTATCTGAGCAAACTGAAATGGTGGTGGAAGACCAAAGGAGTACTAAGGTATTAGTCAATGAGTAGCCCAGTTGCTTTTTAAAATGCAGTGAGATGCCTTCACAAGCACCATTTGCCAATCCCTGTACTTGTCCCTTTTCACCTCCCTCTTCCATCCCATCAGCAACTATTTAAAATCTTCCTTCCAGAATCCCCTTTTCACTTCCTTCATTCTCAGCAGGCCACTCTGTTCTCTAACTGAGATCATTAGGTAAAATCCTTCAACTTCCAGCTCCACTATTTTTTTCCTCTTTTCCTCCCAGGATAAGATCTCACTCTCTTATTCAAAGCCAAATCAAACCAAAAACCAAACTTCTTGCCATCGAATTGATTCCAACTCACAGCAACCCTATATGACAGAGTAGAACTGTTCTATAGGGTTTCCAAGCAGCAGCTCGTGGATTCCAACTGCTGAACTTTTCGTTAGCAGCTTGAGCTCTTAACCACCACAATAGCACCCCTATTCACAGCCAGCCCTATCAAAATTGCTCCTGATCTCACTCCCTGACTGGAGCCACTCAGTAGGGTTTGGCTTCTCGCCCAGGCTCCCACAGTGGAGGCCCTACACACTTCTGGCATAGCAAGTCCCACATCTTACGATTATGTTGTTGTTGTTGTTGTTAACTTCTCTCTAGTCAGCCCCAACTCATGGTGACCCCATGCACAACAGAACAAGACACTGCCCACTCATGTGCCCTCCTCATGATCAGCTGTGGATTGGACCTTGTGATCCATGTGTTTTCACTGCCTCATTTTTGGAAGTAGATCACTAAGCCTTTCTTCCTAAGTCTGGAAGCTCTGCTGAAACCTGTTCATCATCGTAACAGCATGCAAACCACCAGTGACAGACAGGTGGTGGCTGCGCAGGAGGTGCACTGGCCAGGAATCGAACACGGGTCTCCCACATAGAAGGTAAAAATTCTACCACTGAACCATCAATGCTCCATTAATCTTATAATGTAGTCCCCCCTGTCCCCCTACTTATCTTTGTATCCTTGGCACCTCTCACTAAGCCTAGCAAGCAAAAGGTACTCAACAAATGTGTGTTGAATTGAAACTACTCACTTTTAAGCATGAATTATTTTCAATAACTTAAACCAGAACTGAGCTTGTCCCAGATTGTCTGCAGAACAGTATATGATTTCTGCTCCACTTTATTTTTGTCAACCCATCAGTGACCCAAAAAGGAGGAATGAGACAATTTCAGTGACTAAGGTTGCCAGATAAAATACAGGCTGCCAATGTTAAAACTGAATTTCAGATAAACGACAAATAATTTTTTTAGTATAATTATGTCCCAAATATTGCACAGGACATGCTTATACTAAAATAATTATCCAATTCAGTTTTAACTGGACGTCCTAGATTTTTACTTGCTAAGTCTGGCAACTCTACCAGTGACTCTTTAAAGATTCTAAGAGGACTCAGGAAATACTTCCTCAGAGCACTGGAGTTTTACATCCGAGCTCTGCAATTAGCTGGATTTGTCTGTTAATGCAATGGGGTTTCTTTGTAAGCATCTCTGGGGAGATTAGTATCATGCTTTAGGAAATGCTTATTATATAACATTTTCACTTACATTTATAATTTCATGTAATTCCCTTCTAATATAATCTATCAATAATTTTAGCACAAAGAATACCGTAATGTTGCTCAAAATTTTTTAGACAACTGAATACTCATGAAGTTATTTATATGACTGAGGTAGGTCCTGATTATATGTATTAATAATTTACATTTTGTGAAAATGTATTTTCCATTAAACCATCAAAGCATAATAAGGAAAATCTTTCATTTGAGGATTTTTCATTTCATTAATCAAGCATAACGATACACACTGTCCTCCTTATCCGGCTAGGGAGAAGCAGTCAGGCGGAGGTGGAGCCTGTGATGTAACCGCAGTGGGTCTTTGTTGGAAGAGGCCTCCCTAAACGTGAAACATCTGTAAATGTAAGCACTTCAGCTTGACTGTGTATAGGCTGACAAGAGAGAAGAGTTGCCTCTTAGCATCACATACTGGAGGCTTGAAATTTTGGTCAACAGAGGAATTCCTCAGAGGTCATTTTAGAAGGTAATACACCTGTCTCACTAAAGGGGGAGAAACGCAAGCTTTTTGTGCAAAGGAGTACCATTTTAGGTTACCAACTGCTGTTTGTCAGTTCATAGATTAATGTGATGGTGCAATGGAACTTATAACCCAAAGTGTAGGGAAAGATACCCTATAGCCTGTTCTTATCCAGAAAGTTCCCTACATTAATGGGTTCTTCTTTCAGATTTCTTGGCAGTGATTACAGAGAAGACGTTCATGTCTTATTTCCATGAAAGAGATTAAGGATAGGTAAATATATATCTCTGATGTAGTGGGATGGAAGGGTGAATCTTCATCAACATTTCAACTAGACTGACCTCAGAGAAAAGTTTCAGGCAAAGAATGACTAAATCTGCTGTAACTACGTGGTGTCATAAGATAACAATGAATTGAGATGTTTATCCCAACACAAGCACACTACCTGCCTTCCACCATACTGGCACCTCCAGTTAAGGATGGTTGTCAAGCTACCACCACAACACGCACACGCACTCGCACTGCAGAGACGCAGAACAATGCCTGGATGCTTGCCCAAAACTGGTCTCTCCTAATGACAGGCTCAATTAATGGTACCAATCTGAATCTCACTGGGAGGTAGCAGCATTTCTTTCCTAGCTGGTGGGGGGCAAGAGAGGGAGGATGACATTTGGAAAGCTCAAGGCACTGGTTGGGGCTTCCACCGGCCCTGTGCAGAGCAGGGAAGCTGATAAACATGTTCATTAAACTTGATCCGAAGCAAGTGAGCCTGCGAGGTCGTTCCTGAAATATTCATAAGATGTGTTACCGGACTCGCGCGTAGTCCGCACCCACACTTTGAAAAAAGGCACCCACAACAGCACACGCCACCACCACATTTCCACTGATCTCCTTTTAACAGCTCCGTCGGCTGTTGCTCCCCACCGGACTGTTCAATTCTACCTGCCCAGGAAAAAGAGACGCTCTAATAAGCGAGGAGTTTCCCAGCAGTTGAAGGAGGCGCCGCGTGCCAGCCCCTCAGCCAGCTCCGCCGGGCTCGCAGCGCGAAAGACCCCCCCAGCCCCGCATACCTGCCAACCCGCTGGCCAGAACCTCCCAGTGCCGAGCCAGCGGAGCACGCGGTCCCCGGAACCCAGATAGCCCACTCGCCCCTGCCGGGCCGCCCTTCGTCCCTGCCTCGCATTCTGGCCTTAGCCAGGGTTCCCTCCCCTCGGAGTCCTTGGCGTTCAGTCGCTAAGCGACGTGCACCCAGGCCGAGATGCAAACAGCCTCTTGTGCCCATCTGCAGCCTCGCTGGTTTTAATTTTGGGGTAGAAGGCGGGTGGAGGATTACGATCCTAGGGGACCCTGGAGCCCCTGAGCCGAGGCAATGTGCCCCCTTATTCATGCCTCCTTTTCTGCTCCCAACCCTTAGCATTTCTGCTTCGCCCCAGACGCAGCGCAGCTCGCCTGGTGCCTTGCGTCCTAGCCTCCACCTCTCTCCTCTCCAAGGGCATTCGTCCTTTGCCCCTCGCTTCCCCCGGGGTCGGCCCTAGGCGCTGCTCCTTACCTGGACTCCAGCTGCGGCGACAGGCTCAGCAGGTTCCGGCACGCGACAGCCCTCTCTCCATCCCTGTCTTCCCCAGGCGCTCCGGCTGCGAGCTCCGCGGCGGCGAACGACCCGGTAGGTCTCCGGCGGGAAGCCTGGACAGGGGCGGCCGCGGATGCAGCACAGGCTGCCGGCGCGGGAGGGACGGGGGTGGGGCAGGAATCTGGGTCGCGTGGAGCAGAGCAAGCCGGGATGCACCCGGAGCGGCCGGCAAGCTGGAGGCGACAGAGAGCAGCCCGCGAGGGCGTGCAGAGAGGTTTCCCGGGGAGCACGAAGCGGGCGGCGACTGAGCATGCCCAGTCCGGGCGCTCGGGGCGCGGGCGCGGGGTGGAGGAGAGATAGCGGCCCCCAGCGCGGGATTCTGGAGATAAAGGGTTAAATCTGCGGACCTGGCTTCTGTGAGGGGAGGGCGGAGAGTTAGTTGCGTCGTCCAGTTTAAATATGCCCCTGTTGACCCTCCGGAAGCGCCCGGGACTAGAAGACGGTGAACCTTGACGGACCTGTGAAGGGAGTCCTGAAGAGTCCTGGAATGAGGGCACGGTTTGTTCCCCGCCATCTCCCCAGAGAGCTGTCCAGAAGCCAAAGTTTGCTTTTACCTTAGCTCCAACCTCTGCCATCTCGCCAAGTGAGTCCCCATTCTAGACACCCACCCCTCACTCGCTATCCTGTGCGTGGGGACCTCCCCTCAGGCAGCCCCCGTCTTTCCCAACCCCTAGACCAGTTGGGTCAAGTTCTCAGACACAGCTCTTTAATTAGGCGTAATTGAGAGATCACGTCAGTCCTTCCAGGTCACGTATCCGCACTTCAATCAGAGCTTCAAAACAATACCTTAACCCCAGGGTTAATTATAATGGGAGGAATTATAGGCACCCTGGTCTAGAGCTACTTGGGGAACACTGCTTAAAAGGATGCCTCACGAGGGCAGAAGGACTGGCCTCAAGAACCCGTTTCCTACGCGCGCGCGCGCGCACACACACACACACACACACACACACACACACACAGAGGTGCCTGTCTTTGGGACTGTAGTTCATGTTTGATGAAGAACGTTTTCTCTATATCTAATCAAAAGGCTTCTTATATTAGAGGTAGCTGGGATCGGGAAAAGAGAATGAGCTTCGAGGCTGGCCTTGATTTCAGTTTCTTTTACCACCCTAGCAGGTCACCTAGCTACTTTGCGCCCCAGGTTCCTCCTCTGTAAAATGGAGGGTGTTGCTACCTACCTGTCTGGGCTGTTGTGAGGATTAAGTGAGGCAATGCACGCAACTGGCACATAGTAGCTGTTCACTGAATAAAAGTCTCCACCGGTTCCACCTCCGCTACTCTGTTTTTATGAAAGGTTGGGTTAGTGATAATCCTTAAGTGAACATTTTTTGTGTTCCCTCCTCACATTAAATAACAACAAAGTCTTCATTGCTCTAATTTTCTACCATTGTTAAAAGCATTAGTCACAATTTACTTTTCTTTCAACTCTCCAGTTTCATCATAGTTCCCTTGAACAAACCCTTTGGAAAAAACTGGACCAAAGCCATAAACAGGTTCTCTTTGGAGAAAAAAGCTTTTCAGGAGACATTCATTAAGGACAGATTTATTCACGTGACAAAAGGGTTTCAATCCACATTCTTTTAGAAATAATTTACTTGCATCCCTCTGTGGTCCCTGTTGCACATCTACTGCCTAAAGTAAGGTATGCCTTGCATTCCAGAGTTTAGCAGATGACCAATATGTAATAGATTCTCAGTTAAAGCTTGTGGAATGAATGAATGAATGTATGTGGGCATGCAACCATTCTGGGTTCTCAACTCTACTTGTTTCTTCAGAACTTAGTTCTTTTCTAATCGGTCTTCCTACTAACCCTAGAATTGATTTACCAAAATTTGGCACATTTTTGCCCTTTCCCACTCTATTAATTTCCCTCCAACCACAACACCACAGATCCCTCCACTTCTGGATTCACAGAGTACTGTGGAAGAGAGCCTTAGCCATAATTCATTAAAATGTTGTGTTTTTATCTAAAGCCCATAAGTGCTAGCTATCGTCTATAAATCAGCATCATTATTGCTTCCTCCAATGCATAACAATGATTTTTAAGAAATTGCTCTTCTCCATCCTAAATGGAGAGACTTTGAAAGCATTCGCCTTGAGAACGGGAACGAGACAAGGATGCCCTTTATCACTACTCTTATTCAACATTGTGCTGGAGGTCCCAGCGAGAGCAGTTAGGCTAGAAAAAGAAATAAAGGGCATCCAGATTGGTAGGGAAGAAGTCAAAGTATCTCTATTTGCAGTTGATAATGATCTTATATACAGAAAACCCCAAAGAATCCACAAGAAAACTACTGGAACTAATAGAAGATTTCAGCAAAGTTTCAGGATACAAGATAAACAT
>NW_004444030.1:3207389-3224877 GCF_000243295.1 Trichechus manatus latirostris | reverse complement strand
GACCAGAAGAACTAGATGGTGCCCGGCTACCACCAATGACCACCTGACAGGGAACACAACAGAGAGTCCCAGATGGAGCAGGAGAAAGATGGGGTGCAGAACTCAAATTCTAGTAAGAAGACCAGACTTAATGGTCTGACTGAGACTGGAGGTACCCCGGAAAGCATGGCCCCTGGATTCTCTATCGGCCCAGAACTAAAACAATTTCTGAGGCCAACTCTTCAGACAGGGATTGGACTGTACTGTGGAACATAAAGTGATACTCTTGAGGAGTGTACCTCTTAGCTCAATTAGATAAAAGAGACTAAAGGGGGAGCTTCTGTCCGGAGGTGAGATGGGAAGGCAGAGATGGTTAGGAGCTGGTTGAATGGATATGGGGAATCAGAGGTGGAAGGGAGGAGTGTGCTGTCACGGTATAGGGAGAGCAATTAGAGTCACATAACAATGTACGTATAAATTTTTGTATGGGAAGAAATAAAAAAAAAAAGAAATTTCTCTTCTCCACCTTCCCATCCTGCCTGTTTCTAACAATGCTGATACAGCTCAACCCCCTGCACTAGACAAGAGAGATGATAAGATGTCATCTCCCTAGGAATTAGCTCATCATTGTAAAATTTACCCCACCCCCTTTCTCTCCTCTTTCTCCTCAATCTCAGTAGGGTAATATTCTCATATACTGGCCTATACCTGTAGACTATTCCTCATCTTTATTCGCTCTCTTATGGATATCACCAACTTTTGTCTCTCTTGCTCTCATCTGTCTCAGCCACCTTTCATCTTCAAATAAACATACCGAGTTCCTTAGGCCTTAAAAAACTCTGACTTGACTCTAATGCCCTTTTAAGATGTCTAAAAGTAAACAATCTGATCTAATATTCTCAGAGGCCTTTTAAAGAACAACTCATTTGCTCTTTTCTGTATCTAGGCTTTTCTTTTGTGCTTTGTTTGTGGCTAGTTACACCTGCCAAATCTGTAAGTACACAAAGACGTGTGACCTCATGCTTTGCAAACCTGGGACAATTTTCCTAAGTATCCCCATCATCAAACATCTTTTAGTACAGCATTATGTTCTGTTCAAGAAAAACTACACCAATAGGCTGGTTTGTCATAGAGAAACAAATAAAGCATTTCTCATCAGTTAATAAACAGTGGAAAAATACAACAAATAGACAATCTATTATGTATGTAATCTAGGATCTAGGATTACATACAGAGAAGTTTATAGAATTTCAGGTAGTAGACTTGTTGGAGATGAGTGTATTTTTGGATTATTCGAGGAAGTTCTCATGGAAGCTGTGGATTCCTGCTTTCAAACTAGTAGTGATGCAGGTCCATGTAGTTTGGAAGCAGTTACTTGTTTGAATGAAGGAGGTAAAGTGGTGAAATTTGCTGGAACAATGTTACATACTATTAAGACATCAGCCCAGGAATTAGAGGGATCTGGGATTAGTCTCTTTAGCATCTACCTCATTGTGTTGCTGTCAGCATTAAATTAATGATTTGTAAACTGCTTACCATAGTGACTGGTCCATAAGTGCTGAATAAATATTAGCCATGAATCCAGCTGCATTATTTTGGATTTTAAAAAGAAAAAAAACCATTTAGCAGATTAGCATGAGGTCAACAGAGAGGGTAGGTGAGGGAACTGAGATCACTTGAGGTAGCATTTAGAAGTAATGAGTAAAGAATCCATGGAGGAAGTTGTACTGCCAAAGCCCGCCCAAAATGACAATAGTAGAGCTGAAGAGGGAGAGGAAACCTAGGAGATGCTGTGCTTTGCCTTCTACTTAGACTCCACATTGGCCCATTACAAGTGACACAGACTTTGGGTATCTTTCCAGACAGGTGGATAGAGTTCTCTGCTCAGGAGATCTCTTCCTGAACATCACCCGTAGGTATTTATTTGAATAAAATCATCTCCATTCAGAGGTTTCTTTCTTTAGCAAGGTAAGATTGAGCAATGGGGCAAATAGTAATTTCCTGCCTGATTATTCTGTGGGTAGGGTTGGAGTCTTGGATCATTTATTTATTTTTATTCTAGGGCTGGTCTTAAGCATTGTAACTTGAAGAATTGGTACTTTGTTTTCTTTGATAAGGGCCTTGGAATGAAACTAGATAGGAAGCCTCTGGACTTAAACAGTCTTAAACCTTGTCAGTTTTTGCTTGATTGTTGTGTAAAGTTTAGAAACCAATCTAAGGCCACCGTGGTTTTCCAGTAGAATGGATTTTATAGGCCTATGGAGTTCTGGGTATGAAACTGAAGTGGCAGTTGGACTCAACATGCCTATTAATATCTATACTGATAAAACTGTGACTAGTATTACATGAAAGTCAATCGTGTTTAAGAAATGCTTTAAATCAGATATACTAAGACTCGTAGATATGCAGCTATGGCAGTGGTTCTCAAAACAGAGGGCTTTCCATGTGGCCCGAGGACTAGTTCAAAATGTGATTCATTTAATAATAATTGTTTGAGCATCTACTACATATCAGGCATTATATGGGATATTGGGGATACAGAGACGGGTAAGACCCAGTCCATGATCTCAGGGAATTCATATCCAGATAGAGGAGCGAGTGCACGCATACACACACACATATACACAATGTGGGCTTTTTCTCGAGGTTTGTTTCCAATACAGAATTGAACCAGTCCTAAGCTTCCTTGTCCTCCCACCTCAGTTGCCTAGTCAGGTTCCTGTGCCTGGTTTTGTTTAGGACTAGGTTCCCTCATGACCAAACCAAACCCAACCTGTTGCCTTCGAGTCGATTCCGACTCATAGAGACCCTATAGGACAGGGTAGAACTGCCCTGCAGGGGTTCCAAGGAGCGGCTGGTGGATTCGAACTGTAGGCCTTTTGGTTAGCAGCCGAGCTCTTAGCCACTGTGCCACCAGGGCTCCATCCCCCATGACAGTGCAGGTCAAAAATCATCTGGGAGGCTTGGTGCTAAGATCCCCACTCTTGTCAGCCAAGTCCGAGGGAGCTTAACTAATATCTACAAGATGGCTGATACTGCAGGAACCCAAGAGCAAGAAACTATGCCATTTTGTGACAGACACTGTGAACGATACTCTTGAGGCCTGTTAAGGAACTAAATGCAGAAGAGATTGTTTTAGAGCTCAGATCTTACCAGAAGGGAGAGGGAAAGGTACCTTCAATAGTGAATTGAAAGGAGGCGTTTATTGAACTAAAAGCCCTAAAGTGGTGAGATGATTGAGAATTATCTGTTATTTGTAAGAGAGCAACTCTGAACAAAGGTGTGAAAATTAACAAAATAATGTTTGCTGAAGCTGAAGATGTATCCAGAGAAACCAACTTGAAAATTTTAATGGGCTAATCCTGCAATGGCCTTTACTGATGGGTAAACCTGGGAGGGTTGGAGGCGACATTGACATTGAATAGGTGGCAGCTTTTACACCAGAATTTATTTTTAAGGAGAAAATTTACATTTTTGAAGGCATAAGAACAGTCAAGTTTAGTGAATAAGAGAAGATTTAGGCTTGTATGGTTTATGAAAATCAGGCTGTGGATCAAATTAAGAAGCTGTATAGTTTCTTCCTGAAAATTGATGCTACTTTGAAATGAAAACTTCTGGTGAAATTCTGGAAGAACATGTTTTGATGCCAAGATAAACTTTGAAGACAATGCATAATACCCACGAAAAGACGTTTGTCATGGACAACAAATCAAAACAGCATTCATTGAAAATTAAGTCACTAGCTATGACCTAAAATACGTAGAATATCACTTGCTTTGGGCATATCACTTACTATCACTTACTTTGTGGATGGTCTGGCTAGCTGTGATTACAATGTAACATTGACGTGATTTCCCTTAATGTTTGAAAACCAGCTAACTTCTTGGATCTCAGTAGTGGTATGTAGGAAGTGCAAGTGATATTAAACATTTAAATTGCTTGTTGCTGATTCTAAAATTGAAGCTACCCTCGGCATTGTTTTTGGAGGAATAGTGAATTTGCTATCATTGCGGATGGCATCATCAAGTTCTACTGAGAACTAAAACTCAAGTCTCCTCTGATAGTCAGATTTGAAGTAATCAATACCCAGAATCATCAGAAGATACACAACAACATCCAGCTTCCCATTACTTCTGCCATTGACTGGAAGGATACAGTCAGGCTGGTAAAATAAATGATGTCTTATTTCTAATCCATTGGGGAAAGAAGTTGTCATCCCAGAGAAAAGGGACAGCTCTCATCGCTGTGAACAAAATGGTTACCCAATTGAGAAAAAGAAAGGGGACGGGGGAGGAAGGGTCAGGAATCATTTAATGAAAAATCTTAAATTGTACTTTTTAGAGGAATCTAGATAGCCTAAATAATTCTTTTTTTTTTTTTTAAATTTTATTGTACTTCAGGTGAAGGCTTACAGAACAAATAGTTTCTCATGAAACAGTAGTACACATGTTGTTTTGTGACATTGGTTAACAACCCCACAACATATAAACCCTCTGAATTTTCAACCTTTTTTTTTTTGTTGTTGAAAATACACATAGCCAAAGATACACCGTTTCAAAAATTTCTACATACACGGTTCAGTGACATTGACTACGCTCTTCCAATTGTGCTGTTATTCTCACTTAAGATGAAGGCTTACAGAACAAAATAGTTTCTCATTTAACAGTTACTACAAATGTTGCCCTGTGACAATGGTTAACAATCTCACAACACATCAACAATAGCCTTACTCAACCTTGGGTTCCCTATCACCAGCTTCCTTGTGCCCTTCTGCCTTCTGGCCCTTGTCACTGGACTCCTGTACCTCGTTAGTCTCATTTGGTTTTACGGTAGCCTAAATAATTCTTATTTCACACATAGTTTTCATTAGAATAATGGCCTGTGGCCTCCTTTTTCTTTAGCAGGGTAAACCTGTCAGTAGACAGTACTTTGCTGACTTTTGGGAGCAATCTATATGCCAAACAATGTGGATATAGTGAAAAACTTGAATTAGGCCCTGGTTTTTAAAAGAGAATTCTGCTGGATATTTAATTTAGACCAGAATAATAAAAAATTACCCTTAAAACAGAGGGCTTGATCATATTAACTATTGAAAGGACACAATTGAAACATTCTAACATATAGCTATTACACATTACAACATGTTTGCAAGTTTCTTATTTTAGCACATGCTGTGTATTCATAGGGTTGTTTTATTCTAAAGTGTTTTCCAATGAATGATCCACATTTATATTCCACACGTGTATTGTATCATTTGCCTTAATCTTGAATATACTATTTAACTCACAGTAAAAATAAAACCTAAAGCCTTATTTGTGTTTGTGAAAAACACAAATTTTTATTTCAAAAACTGAAGAATTCTGATTCTTCTGAAAATCTATATAATTAATTTATTTTCAGGTGAGTTAATACTGAAGATCAAATTATGTTATGGATATTGGTGTCTTAACTCACCAGTTTGTGGTGAAAAGATGGGAAAATGTAATAAGGGAAACAGCTTTTTTTATTATGGCAAAATTTACCATTTCAGCCATTTTCAAGTGTACAGTTAATTCAGTAGCATTAATTATATTCACAGTGTTAAGCAATCATCAGCACTGTTTATTTCCAAAACTTTGTCATCACCGCAAACAGAAACTCTGTACCCCTTAATTCCCAATTCACCCTTCCCCTGACCCCTGGTAACCACTGATCTACTTCTGTCTCTATGCATTTGCCCATTTTAGATATTTCATACAAGTGGAATCAGACAGTATTTGTCCTTTTGTGTCTGACTTATTCCACTTAGCACAATGTTTTCAAGGTTCATTCACGTTATAGCATGTATTAGAACTTCACTTCTTTTTCTGGATAAATAATATTCCACATTTTTGGTATCCATTCATATGTTGATAGACACTTGGGTTGTTTCTACCTTTTGGCTATTGTGAATAATGCTGCAGTGAACACTGGTGTACAAGTATCTGAGTATCTGCTTTGCGTTCTTTTGGGGATCTAGGAGAGGAATTGCTGGGTCATATTCTATGTTTTATTCTATGTTTATTTATGTTATGTTACTTATGTTAATTCTATATTTAACCACTTTCAGGAACAGACCGAACTGTTTTCCACAGTGGCTGCACCATTTTAAATTCCCACCAGCAATGGATAAGGGTTTTGATTTCTCCACATCCTTACTAACACTTGTTATTTTCTGTGATTTTGATACTAGTCATCCTCATGGGTGTGAAGTGGTATCTCATTGTGGTTTCAATTTACATTTCCCTTATGACTAATGATGTTGAGCATCTTTTCATGTGGTTACTGGCCATTTGTATATCTTCCTTGAAGAAATGTCTATTTAAGTGTTTTTCCCATTTTTTGATTGAGTTGTTTATCTTCTTGTTGGGTAAGCATGGCTTTTTTCATGAAGCCTATTTATGTGGTGGAGAAGAATTTGATTTAAGTTTTTGCTTAAGTTTTGGTAAAGCCTTTAGATCTGTTTACTAATTTAAGTAAAATTCTGTATTGTATGAGCTATTAACAAAAAAATTCTGTACTAAGAAGGAAAAAAGTGATCTTTATGACTATGTACTTATTTTAATGGAGTTCCTTGGATGGTGCAAATGGTTAACACTTTGGCTGATAACCAAAAGTTTACCCAGAGACACCTTGGAAAAAAGGCCTAGTGATCTACTTCCAAAAAACCAGCCATTGAAAACTCTATGGAGCACAGTTCTACTCTGACACACATGGGGTCTCCATGAGTTGGGGTCAACTCAATGGCAACTGGTTTCTTAATTTATTTTAATAAGTCAAATGCAACATTTTTTCATTTTTGGAAGTATGAGTTGGAGTTAGTAAAAACAAAACCAAACCCATTGCCATCAAGTCAGTTCCAACTCATAGCGACCTTATAGGACAGAGTAAAACTGCCCCATAGGGTTTCCAAGGCTGTAAATCTTTACAGAAGCAGACTGCCACATCTTTCTCCTGTGGAAGGGCTGGTGAGTTCAAACCGGTGACCTTTTGGTTAGCAGCCAAGTGCTTTAACCACTGTACCACCAGGACTACTAGGAGTTGGTAGTGTACTTTAAATAAATACGATATAGATGGATAGATGAGTGGGGGTAAGTAGATGGATGGAGGGAGGAATAAATGAATAATGTAACTAGCATATGGATAAGACATTTGTCCAGAATTTTATGACACTATATATTTTTCAAATATTTTTTCTCACTGTCAGATTCTGTTTCAGATGATGTGTCTCAACTTTTGATTCAGAAAATGTTACCATATACATGGAGACATTTCTCTACTAATCTGATGTACAAACTGAAAAAGATGAAGATTACTGTGATAGCCAATCTTCACTCAACATTTATTGAGTGCTTTCTATGTGCTAGGTTCTGAGTCGATGCTGGAGATATGAAGATAAATAATGTGGTGCCTGCCATGAAGAAGCTCACAGTCTAGTAGCAGAAAAAGGCGTGTAAATAGATAAACGTAATGCAAAAGAGTGACTGGTAGACTAGAAACACGGATAGATTTCTGATGGGAGCCCATTGGAAGGAGTAACTGAGATCTATCTTTCTTTAGTGTGTCCAGGAGTTTCCTACACGGAATAAAAAATTACCACCAAAGAGCATGTCTCGTCTTAGCTCAGTGGTGTGTCATGGCAGTGCCCTATTACT
Source organism: Trichechus manatus latirostris (assembly GCF_000243295.1). Classification (NCBI taxonomy): domain Eukaryota; kingdom Metazoa; phylum Chordata; class Mammalia; order Sirenia; family Trichechidae; genus Trichechus; species Trichechus manatus. The sequence continues at coordinate 3,217,225 of NW_004444030.1, read as the reverse complement.
CATGCAGTGCAGGTATGCAGGTCATGTAAAAGTCTGTGGCATTACATTTCATGGCATCCTGTACTTAAGTGTATTAATCACAATACAGAGCAGCATAGGGTGCTGTGCCTTTGAAAGCCTGACTCTTCAGCTCTTGAAACCCCATGTAATAGCTGTGCTTGGAGTGCCTGTTCTTTCTTTTGTTATTGTAGAAATGGCATTTATTCTATGAAGCGTATCTGAAACGCAAAAACGTTATTTTTGAAGTCACAATCCGTTCACTTCAGCTCAACAAGCACTTCTTGAATGCCTGTTGTAAACAGGACACAGTTCTAGGAGAGATTCCACATATTTAGATCCTAAAAATTAGTTGTAGCCCAAGCATAATAATAATACCTGAGAATAATAAAAAATAATAACGATGATTAAAAAATAACACACATTGTGCTTACTATGTGCCAGGCACTATCCTAAGCACTTTACATGTTAACTGAATTAAAATGACACATGGGGTGGGGGGCGCTTTCACAAGTCTCCAACTTAATTCTGTTTTCTGTAGACTTGGAAATAAAGGGAATGAGAAATTGTGTTTGAATGTGCAAGTAAATAAAGTACCCTTTTAAAATTCCCTTTTTATTTGCCAGATCACTTCAGCCAGTGTTTCCCTAGGGCCAGTATGGAAAGCACTGCTAGAGATGGCAGGATTCTCAACAGTATTTAAAGGCAGAAAAGCAGCCAATGATAATAGAATTTTGGAGCCTCAGGGGCCCCAAGTAGGTGAACCAATATGTCTTTTTTGTTTATAACATCTATGTTTTTATGAAACTAAAAAGCACACTTTAATTAGATAGAACAGAATTCAATTATATTTTCCCAGTTCCCCTTTTGTCTCCAGATCAAAGTTGTGAGTGACTGGGGTCTGTGAATGTAGGCAAGTCTCCTAAAATAAGTAGGATGAGGAAAAAGCGGCCAAGAGAAAAATTAAAATTGCAATAGCAATCCCATCATGCTTTCAGCATCCAGTGTAGAGACAGCTTCTGGTGACGGAAGTGAGTCACCAGATTATCCACAAAGGCTTTTGTTGTTGTTGTTGTTCTCATTAAAATGGCAGAAAAATGCACTGGAAGTTGCTAGTAGCTTAATCCTAATGGAACATAATGGTTATGTTAACGATATGAACTAAAGGAATTTTCTTCTGTGAGTGGAGAACATGGCCAAGAAATTTCCAGCACACCTAGTTATGTGGAGAGTGGCATCAAAATTGTGGATGGTCTTTATATTCTAGTTGAAGCTGAGTTTTGTTGAATGGGAGGAAAGGGGCCAGAAATACTTGGAACAATAGTTTTGCCTCAGAATCGTTTGGGGAACATTTTCCAAATAAACACGCCAGAACATCAACCTAGGCCTACTGAATCAGAATCCTTGGGGGGTGGGGCCCACATGTGGATGGTCTTTGAAACCTCCGTCAGGTGATTCTAATGCACACAGCTGATTAAGAACCACACTCCTAGGAGATAAGTTCTGTAGAAGAGTCAAAGGTGTCTCCTTTGTTTCATATTTTATTATATTCTTGCAATAAGACAATAAAATGTGTATGTTGTTCCAGGCTGAAACTTCTAAACAGGCCGATTAAGATTAGACTACAATATGGTTATTTTCTTTCTTTGCCTAAGTGAAACGCTAGCACATCAGTGAGAGCATTTAATAGGCGACTCCACAGAGAGAAGCAAGAGCGTCAACTGCCCCAATGTTTGCCATAGTTTACCATTAACACTTATTAGGCTGTGGTGCATGATAGGGCCACAGGGACAAGGCCAACCAATTCATTTATAAAGGAACATGATGTAACAGAGATGGGGGAGCGCCTTAAAGCAAAACATTTTTTTAGTAATAACGGTCAACGTTTATTAGACCTTACTTTGCGCCAGGCCTTATTCTTGACACTTTACACACATTGTCTCATGTCATCCTCATAACAACGCTAAAGGTGGGTTCAGTTATTATCCCCACTTTACAAATGAGGAACCTGAAATAAATGAGGTCAAGGTCACAAAGATAGTAATGGAGGTATAGGCAAGATTCGAGTCCAGGCAGTCTGACTTCAGAGCCCACATTTTAACTACTCTATGATATTGACTTTCAAAATCATATTTAACCCAGTTGCCATCTTGTCTGTTCCAACTTTTGGTGATACCATGTGTTTCAGAGAAGAACTGTGTTCCGCAGGGTTTTCAATGGCTGAAAGTAGATCACTAGGCCTTTCTTCTGAGGTGCCTCTGGGTGGACTCAAACTTCCAGCCTTTCAGTTAGCAGTCAAGTGTGTTAACGGTTTGCACCACCCAGGGACTAGTTGACTGCTATTAGTGAGATGGGGTGGAGGGTGGTAGTTTTATTTTATTTTTGTTTTTTACCAGATTGTTAGTCAAAAGCAGCCTTATCTATAGTGGAAATTTGGGATGTTGTTTAGAGAAGGGATACGGAAGAGTGGATATCACCGTATGCCAAGAGACCATACACACCTCCTTCCTCATTCACTCCTCTTGCTCTCGTTTTTCTTGTCTTTCTTCCTCCCTTATTCCTTTTCCTTCTCCATTGCTTAGGCTGTTAGTCTACAGATATCACCCACAGAAATTTGTTAGTGTTCTTGAGAACTGTCCAGTACAAATAGGCAGGGGGGAAAAAAGAAGTTGAGCACTATGCCAGCCAAAGAAGGATATTAAGAAGTAAGAATGCTATGGAAGGGAAAAGCAGAAAGACCGGGAAAACATCCGAGCTGAGTGGAGGCAGGGAGGTGTCCCAGGTGGCTCTCCCATCAATTAGGGCAGCAATTAGGTTAATACCGAGGCTGGAGGAAAGAGAGGCTGTTACACATTTGAGATGGCTGAGCCTAGGAGTGCAAGAGAGGTATGCACTTAGATGCAAACAACACAGCTGTCTTTATTTCATCTATGCAAAGAGGGGAGATGACTTCAGAGACCAATGAAGGTAAAGAGAAGCACAGTTCTTAGACTGGGATGGACCACTACCAAATAAGACACTTACCCACTTAAATGCCAATGAAATTACAAAAGCGTATAATGTTAGAATGAAAGAGACCTTCGAAATAATCTAGTCAGGTAATTAAAAAAAAATTTTAGCCACAGAATCCTTATAAATGACCTTCTGCTGTGGACCCCAAAATGTTAAAAACAAACAAACAGATCTGCTCTCAATAAAGTGGGGTATGACAGTGCCCCCTCCTCTCCCCACTCCCACTGTGCCTTGGTGACTACCTGAGGCATCTCTAAGAAGCCCCAAGTCTCAAAGGGACACAATGTGAAAATCAATGGTTTGGTCCAACTGCCCTATTTTACAGAAGAAGCAACTGAGGTACAGTAAGGTAACAGGACAAGTCAGAATGCAAATCTCCTCACTTGCTCCTCATGTAGGTTGCTCTGTGCTGTGCCCTGCTGCCTTTAAATCAGTTAACAGAATAAATCAACAAATATATATTGAGTACTATCTGTGCAACATTTTATCCTGGGTGCTACAGGGTAGGATACAAAAGTACAAACTGTGGCTTTCAAAGAGCTTATAGCTAAATTAGGGAAAATTGAATAACAATGTAAAAGTTAAATCGTTAAGAGAGACCTTGAGGAGACACACCTACTCACTATAGTATGTGTGGTGAAAATCAGACCCTGCCTGATTTCTGTTCCCTGAGGACTTGTTTTCACGGGGTGGGGGAAACGGACCCTTTTCAGCACACCTGAGTCCCTTGACCTATCACCTGTCGACTCAAATCTGCCCCAGCTGCTTCCTCTAAAGCTGACCAGAGGCATTAGGGATTTAAAGCCCCATAGGGTACCACCCAAGGAGCCCTGGAGGCACAGTGGTTAAGTACTGCGTTGCTAACTAAAAGGTTAGCTAGTTCAAATCCACCAGCTGCTCCTCTGGAGAAAGATGTGGCAGTTTGCTTTCATAAGGATTTACAGCCTTGGAAACCCTATGGGGCAGTTCCGTAGTGCCCTATAGGGTTGCTATGAGTTGTAATCAACTTGATGGCAGTGGGTTTGGTTGGTTTTGGGTAGAGCACCACCCTGCTACATGGTCTGGGTTGTGTTTGTGAGTTGGCTCAGGTCTTCAGAATGGTTTTCTACCTCATTTTGTTTCTGTCACGGGAACTTGCTTTCCCTAAGAAGTGAGGCCCTACCTTGCTTTTGGGAGTTCTCCTAAGAAGTGGACTTTGCCCTTAAAGCCCTAGTCCAGTGACTGAGTCCTTTTACTTACTGGTGGGTTTCCCTGTAGATGCTTGCTGGGAATTCCAAGAATTACCTGCTGTTGGATCTCTTCTCTCTCTCTCTTTTTTGTAACTGTGTTTTGTGATGATGACTCCGCTGCTCTGTTGTTTGCATGTCACTTGCAAGTCTGTGTCCTGCATTTGGATTCACTGTTTTCTGGTGACACTCCCTTCCCAGTGAATTGGTGTCTAGTTCGAGGTGTAGCTCCACATCTTCTCTTGGGTTTAAGCAGATCTTAAGAATAGTGGTTGAGGGCCCCTAAAACTATGGCCCCCGGACATTCTGCTAACTCAGAACTGAAGCTACTCCTGAAGTCCACCTTTCAGCTAAAGATTAGACCTATAGAACAAACAACACAAGTGAGGAATGTGCTTCTTAGTTCAGTCAAGTATAGGAGACCTAATGGGCAACCCTTGCCCAAAAGCAAAGACAAGAAGGCAGGAAGAGACAGGAAACCTGGACAAGTGGACATGGAGAACCCGGGGTGTAAGGGAAAAGGGGAGAGTGCTGACACATTGCAGAGATTACAGCCAATGCCACAAAACAATTTGTGTATAAATTTTTGAATGAGAAACTAATTTGCACTGTAAACTTTCACCTGACACACACACACAAATGAGTAGTGGTTGAAGAGTTCCTGTTTTTGCTGGTAACATCTCCTGGTCTTAGCCTTTCTACTAGAATAACTGAATATGTTTGTCCTTATGTGGGTGTGTTTTTACCTAATAGGAGTTGTTTTTGACAACCTAACTTTCAAGGAAGAACATGGTGGGGCTAGCAGCCTCAGCCTGTACCTGACAGGCACTGAACTTCACTGTGGTAAAAACGTGGCTCTGTGGCATTTCAACTAGCAGCGATTAGAGGAGAATGCTGCTTTGGTGCCTTATATCTCCTTCTTCCCTGGGGAGGACCAACTCTTGAAGACCCACCATGACCTATCTCACTGGCAGCTGGGCATGTGCAGAGGAGTTGCTATTTGGTGTGGACTTACCTTTTTCTAGTTCTTTAGGTCTTGGAATCTAGTCATAGACTCCCCTACATGAAAATCAGACTTAAGATCATTTGCCTCAAGGGGTAAGCAACTTATTGCATGTATGTGTTCTATGTGTGAGTAACAGCCCTATTGAATGCTCCTATGATTACACTTATGGACAAGTCCTGATTAAGTTTTGGGGGAGGGAGGCAGCAAGGGTGTGAGAGAGAAGCTATAAACCAGCTGTTAAATTCTAGGCGAGAGGTCTCTCTCCAATGGAACTTGAAGTTCAGTGCAACAGAGAGGAGCTCAAGCCCCAACTGTTTATAATACATCTGTGTCAATTGTGGCAGCTTGAAAATTTTCCATTGTACACCAAGGGTGGAGATGGCTAGCTCCATGTTAAAGACCTGACAGATTTCTCCTATCTGGGATTCTTTCTGCTGTCTACTTGCAGCACTTGATCCTGGGACTCTAGTTTCCTGGCCAATGCTTGGTATGGAACCAGCCTTGTTTGATAAAGGGATGCTCTAGTAGGACTGGATCTTTGTAAACCTTGTCTATGTCTTTAGTGAGAGACTATTGGTGGGAGCCTCCATCTCTAGGTCCATACAGGACCTCACCTGGAGGCATGTTCTTCTGATAGTCGCTATTCTCCTAGTACTTATTTGGCTTGACATAGCTGGGCCCTAACCTGGTAAATATGAGAGTTGATCCTTTCTTTGAATTCTGTCACTTCTGTGGTCTGAGGCCTTTTAGTGTGGAGACTAGCATTCTGTATCTAATGGGGAACATTCTTTGGAGGCTCTCTCGTCCCGTTTGTGTAAGATCAAAACCAGGGTACTCTGGCTAAGATGATTATTGAGCCCTCAGTTCTGTCATTGCCTACCTGCCATCGTTTACCTTGGGACCAACTCTGCCAAGCTCTTGTTCCAAACCTGACCTAGGCAGGAGAGTATGAACTTTGATCCAGATGTGAGAAAAGAGAGAGTGGGAGGACTGTTTTGGGCCTAGCAGGAGCCTCCCAAAGGTTCTGCTGTGCATCTGATGCTGAGCACTTTCTCCTGTAACTTAAAAGAAGGATGAATGACTGATTCTCACCTACTCCTGGGCTCTGGCCCAGACAATCTGGTCTTAACCCTGCTTATAAAAACCAAACAGAGTTTGGCTAGGGGAAGTAATATTCCTGAAGCACATTTTCCCTCGGGAGATGCAAATGGATCTCTCAAATCTAAAGTTTTTAGTTTAGAACACCAAACAAAGGCTCTCAGCTCTTCTTTAATTGATACTATTGACCCCACTACTCCCTTTTAATGTCCCTAGGTACTTATAGCTCCAATCACCGTCCTTGCTATAGACTTGCCTAGAAGAACCAAAGGCGGTTCTAGATCATCGTGAAACCACACCATGATTAATAAAACAGTACAACCAAGCAAGTAAGGCATTGTACTAGAAGTGAACTTTTTACTGTAGTATCTCTCCACCCTGTGATTAGGTCTGGTTTTTCACGAAGCACCTCTTCAAGATACTGAATCATTTCTTGGCCTTCTTTTATCTGACCAATTGACACCCTCATTTCATTCCTTGTGATTCTACTTAGTTTAACAGCTAATTGTAAGGAAAGGGCGCACTTGTGATCTACACATTTAGGTTCTAGCAGCTCTCACAGCCACCTTCAGTATGGCCCGGGAAACTGAGCTACTCTCAAACACATGATACCTCTCCATCCACAAAACAGACATTAGTACTTAGACTCCTCTCCTGAAGTCTGAACAGAAGCGTGGGATCACTTCTGTAATGTGGCACCTCCTAGAGACCTCCATGCCAGCCAGAAGCCTTTGGTAATTAGGGAGCTCTTGAGGCAGGATCCTGATTTCCAAGCATTGTTAATTGCCCTGGATTCCTTTTTTCAAAGTTCCTGCTTCCACTGCTGCAATCTCCTGGTCATAGGTATCTGCTACATTGAAAGGAGTATCACTATCAGTTTACTGTATTCTTAGATCCTCCATTCCTTAAAGTTTCCCCCTAACTCTCAGACAAGGCTTTCCTGACCACTCCTCTAATCTCCTGGGGTTAGGTTAGAGCCAGTTAGTGTGAAGCCACTGCCAGCATAACATTTATTTATATTCATTGAGCTGAAAGAGCATATGAAACTGTGGAAGAATTTGTAATGCAGGGGATGACACAAAAAATATAGCAGAGACTCAAGTCCCAAATAATGACCCACCGAAAACCAAATCTACTGCTGTTGAGTCAATTCAGACTTACAGTGACCCTATAGGACAGAGTAGAATTGCCCCCATAGTTTCCAAGGCTGTAAATCTTTACGGAAGCAGACTGCCACATCTTTCTCCTGTGGAGCAGTAGTCGGTTCTAACCGCTGACCTTTTGGTTAGCATCTGAGCACTTTAACCACTGTCCCACCAGGGCTCCTTTCAAATAATGACAGGCCATGGAAAACATTTGTTAACCTGAGCTCATGGTCTACTTATATCACCACGTCAATAATTCAACTTAACTAGCCTCTTGTTTCAAATGATTTTTCAAAGCTATCTATTTCCAATTTGGTGTGTTAAATTTCATGAAGAAGAGTGCCCTAATCAATGCTAATTAATTATTAATTCCTGGTCCTAAGGATGTCAACAGGCTTCCTAGAGATGTTGAAAAGTAGATTCTAGATTCTGGCTAACTTCCTGTCGACTACATGATCTCTTAAGCCATAATTTCAAATATGTGAGAAAATGATGATATCCAATATTATTTCTGACTTTGAAAGCTAGGACAAACAAAAGAAAATAAGATGAGTAATGCTGTTTGTCTTTTTTACTAATATAACACTTAAACTTTCAATTGAGATTCTGTACACACTATCTTTATTAAAGGTTTAAAAATTATACTGTGTAAATTATTCTTGCATGTGCTTTGCTTAAAAGATGTACCTATTTAGACAAAAAGTCTGTATGTCTACATTTGTCTCCTTACACTTGAATAAGTTCCAAAATACCTAAAAAGGAATTAATCTTTTCTGCAATGGTATACCTCAGCAACAATGCTTATAGTTGGTAAAGAGGAGGAACTTTGGATTGGGCTCTTGGCTCCATTACTAATTGATTTTGAGGCACAGTTTTACAGGTTTAGTAATTTGATGATTTGAGCTCTGGATCATCTGGCCTCTTGTTCCCTTGTACCTTGTACAATTAAAAAATTTCACCTAAAATGAAAATTCCAAATATACTAGAAATCTGGCAGCTTGTCACTCTGGCACAGAGTTTTAAAGTTTTATGTTAACCAGTAATATACAAATGTTTTTCCTCAATGGTTGAACACTTACAAAAAGCAACAAGATTGCTTGTTGAACATGCAGATTCCTGGGCCCCGAACCCAGAGATTGTGGAGCTTATATTCTACTCCATTGGAGTTCAGAGAGAAAATATTAAAACTTATACTGTATTTGGAGCTCTGGTGGTGCAGTGGTTAAGAGTTTGGCTGCTAATGAAAAGGTCAGCAGTTCTAATCGACCAGCTGCTCCTTGGAAACTCTATGGGGCAGTTCTACTCTGTCCTGTAGGGTCGCTATGAGTCGGAATTGACTTGATGGCAACAGGTTTTTTATATAGTGTTTGGTTTTATTTGATTCATTATGTATAGGGAGGTCTGAGACTCTGCATTGTTAACAAGTACTTAAGCGGTTCTGATGTAGGTAGTCTAAGGAACGCCCTTTGAGAAACATGCCCTAGTGCAGTAGCCTCTACAGTGAAGTCTGCACAACTTAGGGGTTCTGGAAGAATACACTAGAAATTTTATTTATATTTTTATCTAAAAAGAAATTAATCTCCACTCACATTTAACATTCTGGGGCCTTCATTAGGTCTGCATGTCTGATTGTCACCTGTCACAGACCTCATGAGAAATACTCTAAAAGAAGAGTGGAGTAGGAGTTCACAAGGCAGGGAAGACATGATTTTTGTGCCTGGTAAATAGATTTTTGGATTATATAATCCAAAAACTATTTTCACAAAATGGACATGTGGATTAGAAAATTTTAAATTCTCTACAGTGAAGATGAATAAAGATAATAATTCAATCACAAGTAACCAACAGACAATGGTAAAACTGATAACTCCTAGCATGACTTTGGAGTCCCTGGGTAGTGCAAATGGTTAAGTGCTCAGCCACTAACATAAAGGTTGGCAGTACAAATCCACCCAAAGGCGCCTCAGAAGAAAGCCTGGTGATCTACTTCCAAAAGGTCACAGTTATTGAAAACCCTGTGGAATGTAGTTCTGCTCTGCAATACGTAGGGTAGCCAGGTGTCGGAGTTGATACAATGGCAACTGGTTTTTTAGTATGAGGTCTTAATTAGCCACAATGTAAAGTAAAAGCAAAGACCATTTAATCAGATCTGCCAAAAAGTGTTCTCCCTAAATTAGAAATTATTAAGAGGACTATATAGGGTTGCTATGAGTCGGAATCAACTCGACGGCAATGGTTTTTTTTTTTTTTAATATACGTATAATATGGATTTATATCCAGTATAGTTAATGAAGGGGACCCTGGTGGCACAGTGGTTAAGAGCTCAGCTGCTAACCAAAAGGTTGGCAGTTC
>NW_004444030.1:3162380-3207289 GCF_000243295.1 Trichechus manatus latirostris | reverse complement strand
AATCCACCAGCCGCTCCTTGGAAACCCTATGGGGCAGTTCTTGTCTGTCCTGTAGGGTCGCTATGAGTTGGAATCAATTTGATGGCAATGGGTATGGGTATAGTTAATGAAGAAGCTTGCAATCTTTGGGCAAATGTCTTTGAAAGCTTAATGATAGTATGAGACCTCAAAATAACAAGACTTTTAAAAATAAAGTGTAATTTTTTTAAAGAATATTTTTTCTTGTAGAGTTAAGGAAAACATTTAAAAAAATTGTTCCACTTTATCACGTTCTTTTAAAATACACAAATCTTACTCTTGTAGCCATCCCAAAGCTTTTCTTGTACCCTAAGTTGTCTAGTATCTCTTTATTCTCTTCTACTTGAAAAAATACGTTGCAGAAGTAAATTATTCTGTGAAGTAAGTAGGTCAATAATAAACAAATCATTTTGGGGGATTAATGCTTTACAGCTAAAATCTTATACGTTGCAAATGACCAAAAAACGATCCTCCAAGCAAAGTGTTATTCTTCATATTACAAATTAAAGGCTGGCCCCTTATCTTTTTTTATGGCGTTATTTTTCTTTTTGTGGCGGGGGTGGGATGTTACTTCTCGCCCGTAATTATTGCAAAGGGAATACTCTTACCGTATGATTTACAAAACTGCAAACTTTTTGCTGAATTTTTATCACCACAGATGAATAATGCATTCAGTCCTGAAATGTCACAGTGAACATCAAATGGTTTTACAGAATGCATTCTTGTTGGAGTATTAAGAAGTTAGAACTTGAGGGAAGCAGCAAAGAAGACAAAAGTTGGGAAAGGAAACTTGATACAAATTTATTATTTATCCAGGAGGGATAAAATAAGTAGCAGAAGAAAAAATGGAGAGGAAAGACTTAGAAATGAAAGTTTTTACCGTAAATACAAAAAAAAAAAAAAAAAAAGCAAAACTAGTACCCTTGCCACTGGGGACAAGTAGAAGAAAAAAACCAGAAGGTAGCCAGAAACAATGGTCAGTGGGGGGTGGGGGGTGGGGGTAGGGGTTGAATAAGGAGGGGTAGGCACCTCACAAGTTAGGAATCGAATTTGAAAACAGTAAAACAGTATCACAGTTTGGAGCCATAGTGAAAATGTAACTATTTTCAAGGACTGTTTGGGGCCATTTTCAATCTTTTCTGATTGAAGACTGTTGAAGTAGAAATATGAAAGCTGTTAGAATTCTACCTTTGGATGCTTTATTAGTTAATGAGAGCGCTCATTCTCCTAGTGCTGATTTCTCTTAGGTTTTGAGATAAACTATATTATGATAATCCAGCCAGAGAGTTTTCAACCCCCTTGTGGAATACACTGTTAACTGTCTACCCAACAGCTATCCCCATCCCCCCTTCTAGATAGAGCACCAAGATCTCTTGATCTCAGGGAGAATGGACCTCATCTTATCTCTATGGAGTGAATCATGATTGGCCTGTAACCAGTCATGTAATTCCACTCCCCTTAGCTAATAATTGGTCTGGAGCGAGCATGCATGTGAGTTTTCTATTTGGTAATTTAAATTACTAAAAATTTATCAGTTTAAAAAAATGCAAATTTATTATTCCACGCTTCTGTAGGTCAGAAGTTTGGATTGGGTTGGCTGGTTTCTCTGTTCTAGGATTCACAAGGATGAAATCAAGGTATAACTCAGGCTGGGCTCTTATCAGGATGCCTTGGAGAGAATCTGCTTACTAGCTTATTCAGGTTGCTAACAGAATCTAGTTCCTTGTGGTTGTAGGACTGAGGTCCCCATTTCCCTACTGGCTTTCAGCTGGAGGGCTGCCCCTAGCTCAAAGAGGCCTTTCTCCAGTCTTTGCGCGTGGACCCTTACATCTCAGAGCCAGCAATGGCATGTTGAATCCTTCCACACTTGGAATTCTTTTGATTTTTCCTTCTATCTCATTTCTCTTGCTCCAGCCAGAGTAAATTACCTGCTTTTAAGCAATTGTGTAATTACATTGGGCCTCCGGATAATCCAGGATAATCTCTGTATTTTAAGGTCCATAACCTTAATTATATCTGTACTTTTCACAGGTTCCAGGGATTAGGATATAGATATCTTCGGGGGTGTGGGACATTGTGCCTACCACAGCATGCAACCTATATGTGGTTAACAAAATAAGGGGGGAATCCATTGGGAGTTTCATTTCCTGGATAAAAAGACAGAGACTCTGTTCTTTTTTTCTAGCTTAAGACATTAGTATGAGGATATAATGTCTGGAGCTGCAGCAGCCACTTTGTAACCATGAGGCAACAAGAATGAGGTTAAAAAGTCAACACACCAAGGATGGTAGAGCAGAAGAATGAAAAGTGCCTGGATTCTTGATGACATTTTTGAGCCAGTGAACCAATGCCAGTGATTGCCTTTGTCTGGATGACTTGCCTTTTGAGGAAAAATAACTATTTGTTTAAGCAATCAGCCCCATTTTCTGTTACTTGCAGCTAATAGCAATTCTAAATGATATGTCCCTCCTCACTGTCATTTCTGGAGCTCCACTATGGGATAGACCTTTACTTTTCCATGCTTTATAATGTAGTGCTGGATAACTAATTAAATTCATTTATATTGACTATGTGTCTTCAGCAGTGGGGCTCAATCTTAGCTTCACCTTGAGAAGATACTCAGGATTACAGAGTCCAGGAAGAAAGTTCAGGGGTTGGCAAACTATAACCCATAGGCCAAAGCCTGGTGGTCTAAACTGTGGGAACTAAGAATGACTTTTACATTTTAAAGGGTTGTAAAAATACCAACAACGTGACAGAGGTCATGTATTGCAGCAAAGGTGAAAGTATTATGTGGTCCTTTACTGAAGAATTTTGCTGATCCTTGTTCTCGTTACACAGAAGAACATCAGCTGTCATGACATTGAAACTAGGCTTTTAAAAAGGACAGACTCATTAGGTCACCATTTAATACCTTTGAAAAATTATTAGAGGTCAATGTACAAAGGTTTTGCACAGGTGAAGATGAATTCTTTCTTAAATTCCTTTTCAGTTCAACATTTATTGAATTCTTATAACAAAACTATGGAAGACACTGGGGTTAAAGTGAATAAAACAAGGTCCTAATGTAGCTGAAAATCCCTTCAGAGAGTCACCTTTTCTGGGAGCACTAGTCCGAGAAATACTGCAAGCAAAAGATAAGGGCCTGTATTCAAAGGATTGGATGCAAAATTTTGTATGTATCCACCTTTTTCTAGGGATACGGAGGTAGAGATGGACAGCAGGTGGTTGGAAATTTGGGACTGTAACTCAGGAGCAGAAGAGCAGGAAAAAAAAAAAAAAAAAACATTTAACACCTACTTTATGTGTGGTATTTATCAAATCAATCCCAAAAGGTAAATGTTGTTCTGCAGTTTCTACTTCAGGTCACACTCAAAAGCCCATGTTCTTTCCACGAAACCAAACTGCCACCTAAAGGAAGCCAAGGCTGAAGATAAAGATTAGGGGATGATTCACAAATCTCTTTAAAGGAGACAGACAAGGAGAGATTGTAGAATAAGAAAAGGGTCAAGCATAACACCTATATTTAATTGTGGCCAGAGAGAGAGAAGCTAGTGAAGAAGACTGAAAACAAGTGATTAGAATGTATAAAGAGAACTAGGAGAGAGTAGTTTCACAGAAGCTAAGAAATTCAAACATTCAAAAAGGGAGGTAAAAAGTTTAGGAAGCTTCAGAACCTTTAAGTAGTAGGGTGGATACCAAACCAAACCCATTGCCATGGGGTGATTTTGACTCAAATCAACCCTATAGGACAAAGTAGAACTCCCCTTAGGGTTTCCAAGGCTGTAATTTTTTACGGAAGCAGACCGCTGCATCTTTCTCCCATGGAGCAGCTGGTGGCTTCAAACCACAAACCACTTAGTTAGCAGCCCAGTGCTTTAACCACTGTGCCACCAAGGCTCCTTGTGGATACAGAAATGAAGTAATTGAATCTGAAGAATAGGTGATAATCAGTGATATTTTACACTGTTGTCCAATTAGGTAGCCACTAGTCATATGTGGCTGCTTATATTAATTAAAACTAAATAAAATTTAAATTCAAAATTCAATTCCTCAGTTACACTAGCCACACTTCAAATGCTCAATAGGCATATGTAGCTAGTGGCTACCATACTGGAAATCTCAGATTATAAAATATTTTCATTGCAGAAATTCTATTGGATTGTACTACTGTTTTAAAGCATCCAGTAGTGTAGAAGGAAGTCCCTGGGTGGTGCAAATGATTAAAGCGCTCAGCTGCTATCGATAAAGGTCAGAGATTCGCGCTCACCCAGAGGTGCCTTAGAAGAAAGGCCTATTGATCGATCTACTTCCAAAAAATCAACCATTGAAAACCCTGTGGAGCACAGTTCTACTCTGACACACATGGGGTTGCCATGAGTCGGAATTGACTGGATGGCAACTAGATTTTTAGTATTTTATAAGTAAGATGGCAATGGAAGACTCATGTTTCCTCTCATCCCTTTTTCAGTGCTTTGCCATGTCTGTTGATTTCACCTTTAGTTTGCCCTCTCCTCTTCACTTTTGCTATCCAGTGTGGGCCCCACCCTCTTTTTCACAAAGTATTAAAATGGCGGCCTATATGGCCTCCCGACTTCTGGTCTTTCCTCATTCTAACTTGTTATCCACACAAATCATTCCTCCTCTCAAGGACATTCTCTGGCTACTGCCACTTTCCCTAGTCAACTAGCCTTAACTTTAATTGATAATCCACTGCATGTGTGTGCGCATGAGTGTGTGGTGAGGGTGGTGGAGGGCATATGGGGCATTGTACCAGAACTATAGGGATGGTGCCCCCATCCCCACCCCGCTTTCCCTGTACTCACAAAGCTCACAGTTCAATGCAGGTAGAATCCAATCACCCTCTCCTTTGTTTATTTCTAATCTGCTGCCAAATCTCTTTTTTCTTTCCCTCCGTCACTGCTGTGCCGTAGTTAATATTTTGTTACTTTTCACTTTACCACCGCAATAGCCTGCTAAATAGTCTTCTTGTAGTCTCTCCTCCCACCTTCTGCCAGAAGTTCTGGTTATATCACTCCATTTCTGTAATCTTCCAGGAATCCCCTTAGTCCTACAGAATAGAATGGCAATCTGGCAACAGTCTGCTTTTCCTTCCTCAACGTTCTTTCACACATCTTCCTATCGCTTTGTGGTACTTAACCATTCCCCTGACATGTTCACGCATGCTAACCTTCCTCCCTCCCTCCCATACCCGCTCAAATTTGGAACCCTAGAGTCCTCTCCAAGATTCAGGAGGAATGATTACTAAGAGCCCCAATTATTGTGGGAACAACACTGAAGGAAAACATAAACTTGTTTGACATTGTCCGTTTTGAGTACCCACTGATAAAAACAGCCTGGATTCCCACCCAATAAGACAACCGAACTCTCACTGTAGAATACAGGTTTACAGGCCAAACACTCGGCAGAATACGCAATACCGATCTTTGGGAGGCGAAGGGGATTGTGGGAGCCCAGCTCGTCGCCCGCTGACTCCTGGGAAATGTAGTGCTGTTTTCTCCAACATGGCTGCGCCCAGATGAGGTGATGTGCGAGTATTCGCCCTGGCTTTCTGGGGCCAGAGTGGAGAGACTGATGACAGAGCACGCGCTAGAATAGAGAGACTGGTGACTGAGAACCTGGCCTGAGCAGAGGCAAAGGTTTGTTTCTTGCTGGCGGGCGCGATGGTCGGCGAGTCGCTGCTTCCTCATATCCCTCTCTTCTGGTCTCATCTATTCTGGTCTCATGCTTCCCCGGCATGGGGCTGAGATCCTCGAGAGGGGAGGGTGGCCTGGGCGGCTCTCTGTGGCGTTCCGTGGGCAGTTGGGTGTCTTTGCGTTGGGTGGTTCTGCCATGTTTGAGGTGCAGGTGTTTGTGTTTTGTGCAGGTGCTCTCGTGGTGTCTGTCAGTCTTCTGCTTCTTTGGGGTTGAGGACGAGCTGTTGCAAACTGGGGCGTGTCAGGCGCTTCTGGGGCTTTTTTGAGCCGTGTCAATCCCGTGAAGCAAGGTCATTGCAGGTGGCTGGGTCGATCACACCCTGAGTTTTCCGGTGCTTGTATTTGAGTAATCCCTGCAATCCATCGGCCCCTGGTGGTATCAGCCTCTGGTTTTGATTGATTTTATTTAACAAGCATTTCTTCAGCGAGAGGTACTCTACAAGTGGTTGTTGTTGTTAACTGCTATCGAGTCAAATTTGACTCATGGCCACCTTATATGCAACAGAACAAACCTGTTGCCCAGTCCTGCATCATCGTCACAATCACTAGCATGTTGGAGTCCGTCCTTGTGGCTACTGTGCCAATCCATCCATCTCACTGAGGTCCCCCACACCCTCGTTCAAATAACAGCAGGGTCAACCCATGGTGGACAGGTTTCAGGGGAGTTTCCAGACTAAGATAGACTAGAAAGAAAGTCTTGGCAATCTGCTTCCAAAAATCAGCCAATGAAAATCTTATGGATCACAACAGAACATTTTCTGACTTGCTTGCTTTGGACATGTCATCAGGAGGGCTCAGTTTCTGGAGAAGTGCTTCATGTTTGGTGAAACAAGAGGGCAAGTGAGGGCGTGGGAGACCCTGGGTGAGACGGATTGGCACAGTAGCTATAATGATTGACTTGAACATACTGGCAGTTGTGAGGGTGACTCAGAACCAGGCAACGTTTTGTTGTGTTGTTGACTCTATGGCAGCTAACAACAACAAACGTATTAACAAGCAAGTAGCAGAGTACATGCAATAATTTCATTATCCCACAGGGAGTGTGTTTAGATTGGACATGGCTGGACTGGAGTCAGCATGAGTAGTATTCTGGTAAATAGTGACCTCATTCCCATATCATCCCATAACACTCCCATGACATGACAAGGAGCATCCCAATGTTTGTGCAACAGTGGAAACTTCCTGGTCAAGGAAGTGGTCTTGTTGGAGGGGGGACCCACCAGAGCTTGGCAACTGCTTTCAGCTGGTTCTTTTGTTGAGGTGACTCAGACCTGCTTGGCCACAACATTGCCAAACCACTGAAACAGGGAAGAAGGGTCTCTAGGGCTATCTGGATTTGTCTTTTCTTTTTTCACATTCAATAATATTGCATGACTGAGGGAGAAGGGAAAGGGGATGATAAAAATGTGGTTATAAGGCTCCATCTGCTGATAGCTGGACTTTTAGTAACAGCCTTTTAAAAAGATGTATTCAGCATCTTTCCTTTTTCATTTCTTCCACTTTGCAGTCTGTGCTCTGTGAAATATTAAGAAAAGATTCTATAGCACACTCATCTCTCCTTCATTGCATACTGCAAAATTGCTGTTCCAAAGATGATGATCTTGGAATGGATGGCTATAAAAAGCCCTCCGCTTTTCTTGTCTTCTTAAACCATTGTGATATGGCTCTTCTGAAAATTAACACTCATACAGTAATAGATGCATTTTATCCTCCTAACAAAGGTATGAGATAGGCACTATTATTACCCTAATTTTACAGATGAAGAGCACAGAGATGATAACTAACTCACCAGGTTCATACAATTAATAAGTGGTAGAGCTGATATTTGACTCCTAAACACTGTGTTATATTGCCTCATAGCACTGAACGAGGCTCTGGGGAAACTAATAAAAGTATGATTTAATCCCTGTTCTCAAAGTGCTCATAGAGTATTGCAAGGGAACAGACATTAGAATAAATAATTATAATTAGTGTAATGTTAGAAATATCTATTCAGTTATCCCTTCCTGTCTAGTGATCACTTCAAAAACTGTCTCTAACCTCGGTCGGTCTCCTGAGAGCCACTTCATATTGTCACTGCTAGCCAGACATTGCAACTGTACGTCTCACTAGTACTTCATCTATATTATATCCTAAATCTAACTCATTACCTCCTTTACAAAACAGCTCTTCCTGACTTTCCAGTTTTGAAATGACATCACTAGTCTCTTAGCCACTCAGGCTCCAACCTAGAAGTCATCTTTGATTCCTCTCCTCACTTCCGAGTAGTCATCAAGGCCTGTTGATTCTACATGACTCCTCTCCCTCCGTTTGCTTTCTTCCTGCTGCCTCCACCTTAGATCAGACCAGTATTTCCATTTGCCAGGCTGGATTATTGCAGGTCCCCTTGCCTCTCATCTCCCTACTATGCTCTCCAGCCAGCCTACTTTACCAGCCTTACCTTCTGTTGTGCATCCTGCGTGCTGGTTAGGCTGGACTGCTGGCCGTCCTTTCTGTAGTCCTGGCGTTTTCTTCTTCACTTCAAGATTTGTAATTAGAGTTTTGCCTGTCTTGTTTGTGAGGTGTTTTGGAATATGATTTTAGTTAACTCTCTACATTTAGTTTGTTAACTTTGAAGACTTTCAGGTGTGTGGAGAGTGGGACTGTTGGGTCAGCAAACACTGTTCTGAAAACTATGCCTACCTCTTCCTGTCTTTGCCAGACTTGTCCATTTTGGTTTGTACCTTCTGCTCTTTATAGCTTTACTGAATACTTTCCTTTCCATATGACTCTATATTCTTCTTATCCTTCAGTATTCAGCCAAATCACTTTCTGTTTTGAAGTCTTCACAAACTTTTCCAGTTTTTTTGTCTCTAATTCATGTCACACCCAAAGACTGTGCTATTAGCACTTAATGTATAAACCAGTTCCCGTTGAGTCGATTCTGACTCATGGCAACCCTATGTGTGTCAGAGCAGAACTGCGCTCCATAAGGTTTTCAGTGGCTGATTTTTTGGCGATCGATAGCCAGACCTTTCTTCCCAGGCGCCTCTAGGTGGACTCCAGCCTTTCAGTTAGTAGCTCAGTGTGTTAACTGTTTGTATTACAAAGATGTGTCATACTCTTTCATTGTTTAGTGTTTTTTCTGTTTTCCTGAACTATATGTGTATTTCTAAACAATATATGGCTTACTTTTAGATTTTGGACTTTATGTAAATGAAGTGATACTCTGTGTGTGTATACACAGTATGAGATATATGTATATACACACACACACACGTATATACATACATACACATATCTATTATATTTGGTCCTAACATTATGTTTGTGAAATTTGTCTGTGGCACGTTGTCATGGATTGAATTGTGTCCTCCCAAGATACGTCAGCTTGGCTAGGCCATGATTCCCAGTATTGTGAGGTTGTCCTCCATTTTGTGATCTGATGTAATTATCCTGTGTATATGGAGACCTGGTGGCAGAGTGGTAAAGACTTGACTGCTAACCAAAAGGTTCTGGCAGTTCAAATCCACCAGCCGCTCCTTGGAAACCCTATGGGACAGTTCTACTCCATCCTATAGGGTCACTATGAGATAGAATCGACTCAAAGGCAACGGGTTTTTTTTTTTTTTTTTGGTAAATCCTAACGTCTATGATGTTAAGAGGCAGGGTTAGCAACAGTTGTATTTATGAGGCAGGACACATTCTGTAAGATTAGGTTGTATTTTGAGTCAATCTCTTTTGAGATATGAAAAAGAGAAACGAGAAGAGAGGAGAGGGACCTCCTACCATAAGAAGGAAGAGCCGGGAGCGGAGCACATCCTTAGGACCTGGGGTCCCTGTGCTGAGAAACTCCTAGATGAGGGAAAGACTGATGACAAGGATCTTTCCCCAGAGCTGACAGAGAGAGAAAGCCTTCCTATGGAGCTGGCACCCTGAATTTGGATTTCTTGCCTCCTAGACTGTGAGAGACTAAATTTCTGTTTGTTAAAACCATCCACTTGTTCTATTTCTGTTATAACAGCACGAGATAACTAAGACACACATTTTACCTAGGATTTCATAAGTAAAAGGATACATCACCTATGGGTAAAGTAGCTCACTTAATGGACCTAAAGCATTAGAATGTTTTTTAGAACCCCTAGAGATGCTGTTAGATGTTCTACCACTTTGTTACCTTCTTAGATGTTCCATTATTGTCTGTGCATGTTTATTCTCACTTCTTGGTGAAAGGAAAACCAAGAATTTAAAAAAATTGTAACAAATATTTATAAACTATAGAAGATACAAATAGCATCATTATAGTTGAGATTGATATTTTTTATTCTGTTTTTTTTTTTTCCAGTATTGTTATGGACGGCAACCATCGAAGTAATCCCAAATGCAACAAAACTGAGAAGAAGTTTTTAAGGAAACAGATTAAAGCCAGGCATACTTTGCTGAGACATGAAGGCGTTGAAACAGTATCCTGTGCCACTCAGGTGACCTAGAACTACTGTGATCATTTGAATGTAAATGTATTGCCATGTTAACCTATTATATTTATATATATTAATAATTTCTGAGAAAAAGGCTGTAATTATTTAGTCATGTGTTATATCCATATTAAATATACATATGATAAAAAAAAAACCCATTGCTGTCAAGTTGATTCTGACTCACAACGACCTTATAGGACAGAGTAGAACTGCCCCATAGAGTTAGTTTCCAAGGAGCAGCTGGTAGATTTGATCTGCCGACCTTTTGGTTAACAGAGGTAGCATTAACCACTGAGCAACCAGAGTTCCATACATATGATAGGACCTGCTAACTTTCTATTTTTTGTCTAGTTTATAGCCTGGTCTATAAATTAAATTCCCACTGATTGTGCTGGAGGAAGTTGTGGGTATATATTAACAATAGTAACACTGTACATCTCTTTCATTTTCCAAAGCATAATTATGTTCATTATTATATTTAATTCCCTAAAAATCCCTATGAGATAAGTGGGTAGACTAAGGTTCTGAGTACTTGTGATGTGTTTATTAATATAAACTAGTAAGTGGCTGAATAGAAACTTAAAGCTAGGTGTTTTATATCCTAATGTAATCTTCTTTCTTCTATACCCAACTTCATCTGTATTATAAAGTACTTTGATCATATGCTTTAAAACATTTTTCATTTGTTAGATTTTATTTACAGAGCTTTTTCATTATCTGAAGGCAATAATTAAATGAGATAATATATATGAGGGAGTACGAGACTTCCTAAGGAGCCCTGGTGGTGGAGTGTGTAAGTGCTCTGCTGCTATACCAAGAGGTCTGTGGTTTGAACCCACCAGTGGCTCCATGGGAGAAAGATGTGGCAGTCTGCTTCTATAAAGATTACAGCCTTGGAAACCCTACGGGGCATTTCTATTCTGTTCTATAGGGTCTCTGAGTCGGAATCGACTTGATGGCAACGAGTTTATGAGACTTCCTGGGCTATGAATTGGAAGAACTCTGTTTAACTCTTAACTTCTCCACTTATTTGGATATAAGCTGTATCCTTTGATCTCGGCTTCCTTCATTTATAAGCATGGGATAGTACTGCATACCTTTTTACCCCACTGGATTGTTAGATTCCAAAGAGAACATGTATATGACAGTACTTACTAAATATTAGAATATGACATGAGTGTAAGATATTTTTATTATATTCTTTTTTGACTCATAAAGATTACAGAATAAGAGTGGAAAGGAAGCTTAGATATTATCTTCATCAAAGCCCAAAGATGTACAGCTGAGAAGGTAGAGCTTGGATTAAATTTAGGTCTCTCGACTCTCCGACCGATACTTTTCCCTCATATCATGCTGTCTTCTCTCTGCTGCATCATAGCTTGGAATTAGCAGTCTTTTCAGGGAGGTTTGATTTTAGCAGATAAAAGAGCCATCTTTGGAGTTAAATATTAATGACTTCGGAGAATTTAAACCAAATTCATTAAAAAAAAAAAAAAGATAGAATGAGATGATAGATTAGAAAAATAAGTTTGCACACATGTTACTGTTTCAGCCAAGAGCCACTGAGACTGTGAGGCACTTAGAAAATTAAACTGACACACCCCGCTCTCATCTATTCCAAAGCATAGTTTGTCTTCTTTTCCTTACAGAGATCATGACAAGGAATGGTAAGAAAAGAAATGGGTTAAGTTTCTTAGCTGCCTCTGAAGTTTGTATCTGACTGGGTTTGTTTTTTCTTTAGGATGTTTAGAAGCTTTAATCTTACCTTCATGGCTTCCAAAGTGGCGTCTTATTTGGGATTTGATTATTTTTTCTCCACAGTATTTTTAAAGGAAAAGAATAAGATTATATCAGGACCTCCAATTATATCTTATATAACAAGGGGAGAAAGAAACACTCTTACTGATAGGTTATAAATACACATTCCTTTGCAAATTTACAGTCATTGTTAGCTGTTTCTGGAGCAGTGATCTTCAAACTGTCGGTACTAAAGAGCACTTCAAAAAAATACAATATTCTAAACTCTATTTTATATTTTTTATTACTGGGAAGCTTGCTTGGTTGAAGAATTTTAAAGAAAACAGTTATTACATTTAATTATATTATAGCTCTTTAATATTAGCTCACATACAATAGGAAATAAATGCCTCCCTTTCTTCCCCCATTGCACTGATTTTAGTGTGGTTTGCCTTTTAGAGTAGCCCAAAAGCACTTAGACAGCATCTTTGTGGACCACTAGTGTTCCTAAACTTAGCACCTCAATGTCTTTCTAGATTCTTAGATGTATCAGTAAGCCCATGACATTTATGAAAGCTTTATAATTCCTTGGAAACCCCTGGTGGTGTAGTGGTTAAGAGTTTGGCTGATAACCAAAAGGTTGGCAGTTCGAATCCACCAGGCGCTCCTTGGAAACCATGTGGGGCAATTCTCCTGTGTCCTATGGGGTCGCTATGAGTTGAAATTGACTCGACGGCAGTGGGGTTTGGGTTTTACAATTCCTTAGACTTGGGAGTATGGAAATGTTTTTGTAAATAGGGCCATGTACAATCAAGTTATTTTGGTACTTTAATTAATAAATCTTATTGAATGAGGTCCAGGGGCAAGCCATCTGAGACTAAATTTTAGGCATATAGTATTGTAGTCTTGTATTTATTATATATATGTGTATACTTGCATATATATAAAGTATTTGATGTTCTGTGACAGCAAAGTTTATAATAATTTTTATTCCATTGTTTAAACAAGGTTCTAGATATTCCTATTTTATGTATCGTTTGAAATTAATGCATTATGTACTAATTTCAGGGGTTGGCAGGCTACTGCCCTTCAGCCAGCTCTGGCTTGTGAGCTAAAAATGTTTTTTACAGCTTTAAAAGATTGTTTAAAAACACAAACAAACAATACTATGAGATAGAGACTTATATGGCCTATAAATCCTAAAATGTTTACTGTCTGGCCCATTTTAGAAAAAAAATTTCTGACACCTGGTATAAATGATGAAATTAATAACAGTAGGCCATAAATGGTTTCATTTGTTTTTATTGTGAAGTTTTTAGAAGTCATGGATCATAAATTAAAGATCTTAATCAAAACCACGTAGAACGTTTTTTAAGCACCAGGCCAGAAGCATCAGAATAAAAATAGGAGACCAAAAAGAAAAAAAAAATCCCTTGAATAAAATTTCATTTTGGCTATAAATGACAGGAAGTGCACATGAAACTTACGAAGGAAAAATTTCAATTGCAAACCGACTGAATTACTTAGACATGGGAAATTTTTCATATTTTATGTAGAATAGAATCTATAATTGATTTTTCTTAGACCCAGAACCTTTACCTTTAGTTTTTAGTAGAAATCGTGTAATGGTTATATCAGAAGTGTATATTCTGGAAACTGATAGAAGTGGGTTTGAAACCCAGCTCCCCCAGCCACCATCTTAACCCAATTTTTCTGATCTTCAGTTTCGTCCTCTGTAAAGTGTGGCTAGCATTATCTGCTCTATAGAATTGTTGAGAAGATTGTATTAATGAGGATTAAGTATGTAAAGCATACAGCACAGTCTCACAAAAAGCAAGTGTTATGTAACTACTTTGCTCCTTTTTTATCCTTCTGGCTCCCTCTTTCCCTTTCATAATGTTAAATTTGTATTCATAAGCAATAAAAAAGTTATCTTTTATTTTGAATTTATGGTCATTAAGAATATTTTATTGAAATAAGCTATTTAAAAATCATTATAACACAGGGGCACTTTTTAAGCCTCAAATATCTAGTAAATTGATTTACATTCTTTGTATGAAGTTAGCAAACCAAATAACCACCATAAGGAAACTTTTTTTTCTTCCTTAATTACACCTTTGTAGAAATCTTATCTTAAAATAATCCTACTTGAAAATAAAGAGGTTGATGTCAATTGCTCATGTTACTTTCTTTTTTGTTTAAGAGCCTGGTTGTTGCCAATGGTGGTTTGGGTAATGGTGTGAGTAGGAACCAACTGCTTCCTGTTTTGGAGAAATGTGGACTGGTGGATGCTCTCTTAATGCCACCTAATAAGCCCTACTCATTTGTGAGATACAAAACTACAGAAGAATCCAAGAAAGCCTATGTTACACTCAATGGAAAGGAGATAGTGGATGATTTAGGACAAAAGATCATTCTCTACTTGAATTTTGTGGAAAAAGGTATTAACCATGTGGCTATCTTTTTTTTTTTTTTTTTACTTTGTGGTCAAATATGTATAACAACGTTTGCCATTTCAACCATTTTTACACGTACATATCAGTGACATTAATTACCTTCACCCTGTTGTACAACCATTATCACTATCCATTTTCAAATTTTTTTCATCATCCTTCACAGAAACTCAGTGTACCTTAAGCAACAACTTCCCACTTCCCCCTTGGGCCCCTGGTAACCACTAATAAATTTTGGTCTCTATGCATTTACCTGGAGTCCCCTGGTGGTGCAGTGGTTAAGAGGTCGCTGCTAACCAGAAGGTCGGCAGTTCGAATCCACCAGCTGCTCCTTAGAAACCCTAAGGGGCAGTTCTACTCTGTCCTGCAGGGTCACTGTGAGTCAGAATCTACTCAACAGCAACGGGTTTGGTTTTTTCTTTTGGTTTATGCATTTACATATTCTAGCTATTTCATATAAGTAAGATCATACAGTATTTGTCCTTTTGTGTCTGACATTTTCACTTAACATTAATGATGGGTATCTTTTTAAAAATGATTCTTGCTTTTGTGTGAGTTCTCTTTCATAGACATAAGTTGGGAGGGTCATTCTTATGAAACAAAAAAGGACAGCAGTTAAGCAGCCCCTTTTTGTTTAACAAATATCTGTTAAGCACCTAGATTGTACGAGGCATGGGACTAATAGTGAAGGTATGTAGATGAATAAGACATTAAAAATCAGTTGCTGTCAGGTTGATTCTGACTCATGGTGGCCCCATGGGCATCAGAGTAGAACTGTGCTCTGTAGGGTTTTCAGTGGCTGATTTTTTGGAAATAAATTACCAGGCCTTTCTTCTGAGGTGCCTCTGAATGGACTTGAATCTCCAACCTTTCGGTCAGCAGCCAAGCAAGTTAACCATTTGCACCACCCTGGAACTCCTTTAAGGAGCTGGTCCCATCCACATAACAATATATTTATTATGCAAGTTACTTATTTTGGAAACCTCCTACCTCATTGTGTTTTTCAAAGTTTAATGTTGAGGATTCTCAGATCACCAGTTTATTTCACAATGTCTATCCAGAAGCTTTCAAGTAATTGCTTAATGAGTGTCTTAGTTTATCTAGTGCTGCTATAACAGAAATACCACGGTTGGATGGCTTTAACAAACAGAAGTTTATTCTCTCACAGTCTAGTAGGCTAGGAGTCCAAATTCAGAGCGTCAGCTTCCGGGAAGGCTTTCTTTCTCTGTTGACTCTGGACAATCTTCCCCTGGACTAGATGCTTCTTAGTGCAAAGACCCCGAGTCCAAAGGACATGCTTTGCTCCTGGTACTCCTTTCTTGGTGGTATGAGATCCCCGTATCTCTCTGTTCACTTCTCTCTTTTATATCTCAAAAGAGATCGGCTTAAGACACAAACCTAATCTTGCAGAAAATACTCTCTTGAGTTTACCCCCCATTCAGTATGTTGAACGCTTTGTAAGAAATTGTATAAGGTGAGTTTTGGAGTGTTCTTTATTTGAAATTCTACATTGGATCCAGATGTACTTCTAAGACAGTTGCGATCACTTTTACAACCTTGGAAATCATTTTTAATTGAGAGTAGAACTAGTCACAAAAATTTTGATACTTGTGAGTAGCAGATAGTTAGTGAATTAACAAATACACAAGGTATTTTTAATTCTTTTTTTTTTAAAAACATGTATTTGATTTAGTCTTCATGAGAAGAAAACTAAATACACCCACTCCTCACTTATTGACATGGTTAGGTTTCAAAGACCAGGTCATTATGCGAAAATGGAGGACAACCACATCAGATCACAAATTGGAGGGTGACTACCTATGTAAGTGCCAAATTACATCATTACATAACTTCCAAACCACTGAGAATCATGGCCCAGCTGAGGTGACACATAACTTTAACCATCATAGCCAGCGTTACTCTTGCCTCGCACCTCAGCATTCATTACAGCCAGACGTATGTCATTAGTGCGCAAAGCAGTCAGATAGTAGATTTTTTACTATCATCATAAATGTGAAATGTCAGATAACGAGATAGTCGATAAGTGAGTAGGTGTATAAATTACTTGTAATATAAATTATTTGTCTTTAAGAAATTCTTCCCAAAGTTTTTTCTTATGTAATTTGAATAGGTGATATAGCATCTGGCACATCATAGACACTTGGTAAATATTTATCAAATGATTCACAATACTCATATTTCTGAAATTCTCTTCATAAAATATGTTGTTTGTTGTTAGGTGCTGTTGAGTTGATTTTGAGTCATAGCGACCCCAAGTGACAGTAGAACTGCCCCATAGGGGTTTTTTTAGCTGTAATCTTTACAGAAGCAGATCTCCCAAGGAGCTGCTGAGTGGGTTCAAACCACCAACCTTTCCATTAGCAATCCAGCACTTAACTGTTTGTGCCATGAGTGCTTCTTTAATAAAGTCTAATAGACGTCTATTATTATTTTTGTGTATTTTTATATTAAATGATTCAAGGATGAGAACTGCTTGGCCAAAAAGCTTCAGAAATCATGTCTGTAATATGAAAGATCAGATCCCTAGCATTAAATGTGAATTACACTATTGCCTTTATTTAATTGTAAGTTCTTTTTTTTCTTTTCCTTCTAGAACTATGCCAATCTAAAATTTTGAAGGACACGGAAACTTAAATTATTTTAATATATGCCAAACAGTTCTTCATACAATGATATTGTTTTTTTTTTAGTAAGTTGTATGTTATTTTACACATTTTTTTTATTACTTAACCACAGCTAGTATCAAGAACCTAAGAACAAAAATGAGCATTTAAATTCCTGTATTAAATATTTTGAGACAATCTGACTTTTTCTTATAGAGGGTGTACTATGGATATTATGAGAAACTTTGTTCAAACAGAATACTTAAATAAATACTATACTGTTTACTCTTGGTAATTGCAGTGGACAAACTGTGCCAAAATTTTTATCTTTAGTCTTTATTTTTGCACTTTTACTATGTTGTGTGCTTTTAGAATTCCTATTTCTGAAAATGATTGGGAGTTTACAAATCGATAAATGCCCACCATACATAGGAACCTTAAATTTTGTATGTGACTATTTTAATTTGGTGTCCCACAGTACAATGCAAAGAGTTGGGGCTTCAAGCCTTACCTCCAGGCCTTATGGTAGTGGAAGAAGTTATTTCTTCTGAGGATGAGAAAATGCTTTTGGAAAGTATTGATTGGACAGAAGGTACAGACAATCAAAATGGTAAGTAAAACCTTTAAAATCTGATATTTAAAAGTTTCTGCAAAATACTGTCTCACTGCTTCTCCTTCCCTCCTCCCCGTTGGTTTATTAAAACTGTTAATATTTCCTCCAAATTACAAAGTAACCTGGATCACGTGTTAGGCAAGTCATATCAACAGTTCTTAGGGGCACTAATAACAAATAACATTTATATAGCTATCAGTTTTAAACTGCAAACTGATTAATATTTATTATCCAATGTTTGTGTAGCTAACATTTATAAACCCTTTCACGTATATTATCTTATTTAAATGATCTTCTCCACCATAAGGCAAACTTTTCTATAAGGAATCAGCAATTTAGTACCATACAACTATAATATAGTAAGAACCTCCTAGAGATATATGCAGATTATAGTTAAAACTTTTATTCTAAATAAAATATCCCATGAATCTTAATGGAATCTTTAATACTCTTAGTTATCTACTTGTATTTTTTCCAGATCATTAGCAGTCTTGTGAGTATCACTGTATATGTTTAGCTCTTCCAGATTGAATGGGTGAAACTTTTTAAGTGTTGGTTACAATCTGGGATTGAAAGAATCTCAGATATAAGTCAGAATAGTTAATTTATTAAAGGCAGTAATCTAGCAATTAACAGAAGTTACTATTACTAAACTAATCCTTAATATTGACTTTGAAATATATGAAGGAACTCAATTCTTTTTCTTTCAAATAGTTAATATTTCTTTCAAATACTTTCTTCTCTTTATACAGTTCAAAAATCTTTAAAACACAGACGAGTAAAGCATTTTGGCTTTGAATTCCACTATGAGACCAACAGTGTAGATAAAAATAAGCCATTACCTGGGGGTAAGTAATTGTTAGTAAACAATAAATACTGGTTCAGAAAAAAAAATTTAATATATTACAATTATATCAATTGAGGGGCTATATTTCATTTGTCATTTGTAGGTAAGCTTTCAAAATAATTGATTAAATTAAAAACATTTTAAGTAGATAAATAATGCAGTTTTGTCATTAAAAAATTCAAACATACAGATAAAACCAAAGTTCCTCTTGACCGCTATCCTAATCAAATACTTCTCAGAAGTACTGTTAACAGTTTATTTTAAATCCTTCTAATCCTTTAAAAAATGAGTTTATATCAAAACATATTTACCTATAAAAGTACATAGTTGTTAGCATGTGTAGTATTATATTGTATGGTGTATGTTGTCTGTTCCTATATTATGTATAGCACTGCAACTTGCTCTTTTCCCTCTGTAGGATAGAGATCTTTATATACTTTTTCATTGTACCGAATGTCCCATAATAGCTTATTCAGTTAGTTCCCTATTGATAGACATTTACGTAATTTCTAGTTTTTAGCCTTTACAATATTACCGCAGGGAGTATCTTTGTACATACCTCTTTGTGCACTACACAAGAGTTTCTCAAGGGGGTCTACTAAGAAGTCAGATTGTTGTCAAAGGTTATGTTCAGTTAAAATTTTTAACAGAGACTGACAAATTGCCCCAAAACAGCTGTACCAACATATTCTAACTACGTATGTACCTACTGTGCTCCATTCCTACCAACATGTGGTTTTTGATTCGTAGTGTCCTTATTACATTTCCTTATTATTTGCATTTCCTTTTTTGTGAATTCATTTTCATGTCCTTTGACAGTTCTTTTCTAATGGATTGTCATTGATTTATAAGAGGTATAATTTTTTGTTGGAGTTAATTTTTTATGGCTTTGTTTGGTCTTATTTAAAGCTTTCTTTTCCTCATAAAATAACATTTATGACTCCAATAAAAGTAAGTTCCACTCTGAAAGGTTTTTTTTTTTTTTAAGGAAAATAATTTACAATAATTAAATTGATAATAAATGGGATCATGTAAAATAACAAAAAAGAAATGTTCAGGCTAATTTCTAGTATAAAATATATTAAATTTTATGATTTTATTGCCATTCTACAAAATGCCAAAGTTGTCAGTTAAATTGTTCTTTTGGATTTTTATTGTTAAAATCAGTGAAATAACTTTAAAAGGTTCTTAAGGCTTTATTCTTATTTTGTTTTGCTTGTGGGTTTGTTGATATGTCAATGGATCTGACTACTAAATTAAAAGCTGTGATTTTTATCACAATGATTATTTTTTATTCTTGGGTAAAACATGCAAAGTAAATATTGTAATGTTTCACCTTTATGATTACTGACTTCAGGTCTTCCTGAGATTTGTGATAGCATTTTGGAGAAATGGTTGAAGGAAGCTTACATTAAACGTAAACCTGATCAATTAACCATAAACCAGTATGAACCTGGTCATGGTGAGTATTTCCTGTTTTAAAATTCCAGTCATATATTTCAAAATTAAGTAGATTATGTAACTCTCTTAAGATCAAAGATTTTTTTAACTCTAACTTCTTAGATTAATTTGCTTATATTTGTTACCTCTGTTAACTTTGATCCCTTGCAAATCTATGTTTCAAAGCCTTGAGGAGAAATTTGCATCTTAGAGTGACACAAATAAATTTATGATTTTTTTGTTTTGTTCCTCTCTCAATGCTTTATTTAGACAGAGGTAGATGATTGTTTGAAAAATATAGGAGACATGCATGATGGAAGAAACAAAATAATTCACAGATATAATGAAGGAGACTAATTGGTTGATCTTGCTCTTTTTTCTCCTGCATTTGAGAATGTGGAAGACATAACTCTAGGATGATATGTTCGTGAAAATCTTTGGGTTATTGATACCTTGTACTTGTTAGCAGCATCTTCAGCTGATATTTATAGTAATCAAGTGATTTTAAGGGTTTTATTAATGGCAGGCGTTGTGGATTTTTGTTTTGTTTTTTTTGTGTGTGTGTGTTTATCAGTGTATTATAATTGCTTATTTACTTATCTGTCTTTCCTTTGGTCTGTAAGTTCCCCAAGGAAAGAGACTATGTCTTACTTGCTTTGCACCCTTACCTCCTAACAAAGTTCCTTTTACTTAATTAAGAGGAGTTTATTAACAGAGGTTTGTATATTGCTAGAGGAAGCCATATCTTAATTGCTGATCTGCTTAGTCTTTATACCTGGCTATTGCTTAGGTTCTGCAAGTGCTTGACAAAATCCAGTGCTCAGGGGAGAACAATTACTTGGATATTATCTTCCACATCTCCTCTTGGGCTGGGATTAGATAAGTGTCCTAGTTAAACAATGACTCAAGACTTGATTTTAAAATCAAGCCCTATGACACTTCAACTTGAAGTTATTTTTATTTTATATTCAGGTTAATTTTAGTCACATCCTCCCTATGAATGTTTCCTTTTAACTAAAATTATAGTGCCTTCCTGATTACCAAATGGTATTTTCACCGTAATAGTGTGAAGCTATATTTAGAATCATCTTAAATCTACTAAAGGAAAAATGAAGTGACCTGGTATCCTATTTTCCATCTCAGGAATTCCTGCTCATATTGACACACATTCTGCTTTTGAGGATGAGATCATTTCTCTCAGTTTGGGGGCAGAGGTAAATGTTCAAACATTTTTATTCACTATCAACATGTCCTATACCTTGTTCAATGTCTTTTTCATAAGATTTTACATTTCTTAATTAAAATGAATTACAATTTAGAATGAAAAGTAAGGACACCATCATCACTTCTATTTTTCCCAGAATGTGAAACGCCTGTAATTTTTTACACATTTTAGTTTTAGCAGTTAAATAAAATCCAGACTGCACTTGGTGCAACTTGGGCAACTTTTGACCTTATTGATGAAGCATTGCCACCTAGTGGCAAAAGGTTGTAGCTGCAGGCCATAGAAAAGGGAAAACCAAAAAATAAAAATAAAAACCAAACCTGTTGCTGTCAGTTGTGGAGTCGATTCCAACTTACAGCGACCCTATAGGACAGGGTAGAACTGCCCTGTAGGATTTCCAAGGACTGGCTCATGGTTTCGAACTGCCAACCTTTTGGTTAGCAGCCGTAGCTCTTAACCACTGTGCCACCAGGGCTCCAGAAAAGGGAAGGAAAACTAAAATATGTCAGGAATTTTGATAAACTTGTTCATGTATATTACCTGGTTCAGTCCCTTCGAAAACTCTGAGTAGTAGCAGGTAACATCCTCGTTTTTACAAGTGATGAATAAGAGGCTCAGGTTTATTTTTCATTGATTTGTTTTTGTAGCTTAACCGTGCTTGAGCTGCTAAAGATATAAAAAGTATGATTTCGAGTGGTCCATGCAAACTGCAGACAGAATTTTAGATAAAAATCAATTTTAAATCTAGAAAAATCCTTAAAATATGAGATCATCTAATCTAACTAGAGTTTGTTTCGAAATCTAATCTTGTTCCTAGGGGCAAATACTATTAATTAGTTTTTTTCCAGTATCTGTATAGTTCTCATTATTAGGTCTTCAGCACTTTGGCTTCTTAGAGCTTTTCTGGGCTCCAGGGATCGTGTTGATATGTGACCAGATGTGCCTTTGTTAGGGCAAAACCAACTTATCAGCTATACGTGTGGATTCTTAATAGGTGCTTTTAGCCATAACAACAAGGGAGAGGAAAAAGAAAAGGCTCTTCTGTGGTTTATTTTTACATCTTATCTTGGCTTGGAACTTTAGAGGACTGGTAAAGAACATCCTTGTCTTTTCCTCCCAACTTTGTAATCAAGTGA
Organism: Trichechus manatus latirostris; assembly: GCF_000243295.1. Classification (NCBI taxonomy): domain Eukaryota; kingdom Metazoa; phylum Chordata; class Mammalia; order Sirenia; family Trichechidae; genus Trichechus; species Trichechus manatus. The sequence goes on along the minus strand of NW_004444030.1, from coordinate 3,185,022 downwards.
GAAATGAGACAAAGGATAGAGATTAGAGTGTCAGCTTTACTAGTGATAAAACTGAAGGGAGACTATGGCTTTAGATCTGTAGCCAAGTGGAGTTGTTAATACTTTACTTCTGAATTAGAGAGACGTACTGACCATATCACAGGCACAGCTAGACAACCGGAGACCTGCTCTAGAGAGGTACAGCCTGCCTGTATAACAATAGGACGTGAAGAGCATGTGTTAGATGCTACAAACCAACTGGATATGAAAAAGAGGAAAGGGTTGAGCCATCCAAGCTTGGGTCCAGACTAACCAATCAGAGAAGGCATTCCTTCACACCTGGATAGCTGTAAATGAAGGGGAGGAGAAAAGCTAGGAGTGTTCTTCCTATACTTTTCAGTCCTAGGGAGATTCCTTTCCCTCTGTGGAAATATGAGGAATGGGGACTAAGTGTTCCCACAATACCTTAACAAGATTATTATGCAGTTTTTAATCAAAACTGGTAAAGAAGGGAAAACTTGCCCTTTAGTTGAACTAAAAATCATTGTAATCACTATCTCCATTTGGTGTCTCTGGAGGCATATAATTTTTCAGCTGCCCATTTGAATGATGGATTTGTTGGTTAAAGCCCTCTTTATAATAACTGAAAAACGTGCACATTATAAGTTATGAAAAGAATAGTAGATTTTCTATTAAAAGACAGACTTTGAGGTTAAACAAATCTTTGTAACTTCAAAAAAATATTTAGTTTATTAAACATTTCAGTTTATCAAGCAGTTTATCATTCAGTTTAAAACAGCCTGCTATATTTGGGCGTTTGTTGCATCTGTAAAATGGGGTTAGTAGTATCTGTTGCCTGGCTGAAGGATTGTGATGGCAATAAAATGAGCTATACATGTGAAAATGTTTTTCAAATTGAGAGCAATCCGTGCGTATAAAGGCTTATTAAGGTGTACTTCTTGTGCTTCTTACTTGAAGCCTTCACTTCTGTAACTAGGGGAAGCGCATGTTCCCATGGCCTAGAAGTAGGATTTCCAGTAATCACCAGAAAGATGACTGTCATCTTTTCTTCTTTCACTTACCCAGTGTTGTACCCTATGCTGTCAGTTTTTGGTGCTGTATAATTACTGAATTCCCTCCTAGCTTTTTGCCCCAGACCTGGAATCTGGGCACCATACTTTTATCCCTTTTTCTTTATTTTCTCATCTTGAGATTCTCAATTGTTTTAAGAAATTTACTATAATGTCTGCACTAGGTTCCATTTCATAGTAATAATTTGTCAATGGCACCATTGTTTCTTTTTGATTCTATTTTATTATTATTTTTTGTAGTGATTGTTTTATTTCTTCCCCTGGACTAAAATCCTCAGGTTATATTTGACTCTCTACTTTCTTCCCTTTCCCAGGAAATTTTTATGATCTTTCCTAACTCTTAAATACTTCAACTGAAGGTGTTCCTGTAAGATAGTCTTAACTTTTATATAAATCTTACTTAAATACCTTATCTTTATGGTTCTTAAAACTCTTAGCATACTTCTACTCAAGTATACATTTATTTTTTTCAAATATGTTACTTTTACCTCTGTAACTAGCTTGTGATCTTCTATAATGCTTTTGTACCTCCAAAAATGTGATAGATACATGTGTTATATGATATGTATATCTTAGGAGACTTTTAGCCACAAATAATGTCAGAAATTCCAATTTAAAGTGATTACACAACAAAAACAATATCTTATATAACATGAAGTTTCAAGGAAGGCCAGCTGCAAAAGTTTTAATTTGTTGACTCAACTCAGTGATTTAATTAAGGAACCAGGTTCTTTCCATACACTCATCTCCCCTACCCTGGTTTTCCTAAGTTCCCAGCCTAGCTCCCCTCATGGTAATAAGATGGCTGTTTCGGTTCCTTGTTCATATGACAATGTTCGTGATTTTTCTTTTAAAGGACAACTTTGCCAGAGTCCCTAATGACCTTCTTTCAAATTTTCTTGTCCAGAATGCAATCTCTTATTCACTCCTAAATCAGTCACTGGGTGGGCAAACTACAGCCTACAGGCCAATTCCAGTCCACCACCTGTTTTTTTAAAATAAAATTTTATTGGAACACAGCCACACACTTTTGTTTATATAATTGTCTATGGCTGCTTTTACATTACAACAGCAGAGTTGAGTAGTTGCAATAGATACCATATTGCCAGCAAAGCCTAAAATATTTATTATCTGGCCCTTGACAGAAAGTTTGTTGATCCCTGACTTAGACTAATCCGAATTTACCCCTGAGTTACATGAGCTCGGAGTTGACACTTGAACAAAATCAGGGCTCTGCTAGCAAATCAAAAAGGAGGAAACACAGCTGAGTAGGCTTTTAACAGTAAAGAGGAGGAAGACGATAGCAACTGAGTTATGCTGGCTAAGTAAAATTGGGTGATAGTTTGTTTATCCTTATTTCCCTGTAGGTTTAATGGTCGGGAATATATGAGGCAACAAGAGAACTATGCTAGGAGTCAGGGCCCCTGGGTTCTAGTTACTGATTTGTCACTATGTAGTTTTGAAATTTAGGGTAAATCATTTAAGCTCTCTCAACTCTAGCTTCATCAGATATAATTTAGGATAATAATTTCTCCCTCAAAAGATTACTTGTGAGGCTTAAATGAGAAAAAAAAAAAAAAGTAAAAACATTTCTTGGCATCAAGTGCCCTAGATTGATAAGGGGTTATTAAGTTGTTTCTTTTCATATATGTGGCAGCTCAAATGCTTCCCTGCCTAAGGACTAGTTTAGGGAAATATTCCACCAGGGGTAGGATGCATCAGGACACATGAGAATCATATACACCCTGTGAAGTCAGTCAGGCTTTTGCTCTTAATTACTGCCTCATTGACAGGCTTGTCCTGCTGTAAATTGCAGCCTGCCTTTGCTGGCCAGACATGCTTTGAGGAGAGATGTCCTTGATATAAACCTTCTTGTCATAATGAACTAGTAATGTTGTTGGACAAGTTTATCAGTTCAGCAAGTACTGTAAGACTTGGTCAGATGAGGATGAAAATAACTGCTTAACAACCATCTACTTAAAACCAGAACCAAATTTTTGGTAAATAAGAAAAAGTATTTTTGATTAGGACTTATCTGGAAAAATGAAACTAAAAATTATGAAGATAGTTATAAAAACAGTTTTTTATTTAACAACATTTAGATTGTATTAGAACTGTGCAATAATTTTTAGAATAAAGAAGGAGTCAAATGAGCTTTGTTTTGTCATTATTTTTCTGAAAAAATATGGTAACATCATAAAAATTTCTTTGTTTTACATTTGACCTCTATAGCTTGATTATAAAGAGAACAGTTTTTTTCTAAAAAATTATTAAAACCTTTATCAGTTTTTCTGTGAGTCTGTCTGAATCCTCTGATTCACATTCTTTCATTTCAAAGCACCTATTGTGCATCTTTGTTTTTTTCGTGTGTTCGGTTGTAAAAGTCCTGACTCAAGTGCTAAATGACTTTGCCTATGAATTAAGGACTCTCTGGCATCCCTTTCATCAACTTTTTAAGGTCTTATGTCTTTTGCAAGATTTACAATTTCAGTTTATTTCGTATTTGCACTGTATTGGCTAATATTTATAGTATCCAACAGTCAAAGAAAGACTGACCAGAGGGGTTATCAGAATGAGCAGAGTTAACTACTGGTATTAAACAGAGAGAAATATTTGGTTGATGGCTGATTGTATAAGTCAGTTCGTCAGAGATATTTCTTATTATATGATGACTTTCACAACTGAATGGGCAGGGATAATTGAACACTTGAGTATGAAGACCCCATCTGTTGAATGCCTACTAGGGTGCTGGTTGTTGTTAGTTGCCCTCAGGTCAGTTCCAACTCATGGCAACCCCATGTGTGCAGAGCCGAACTGCTCCATAGGGCTTTCAAGGCTGTGACGTCTTGGAAGCAGATTGCCAGGCCTGTCTTCCAAGGTGCCTGTGGGTGGGTTTGAACCGCCAACCTTTTGGCTAGTCATCGAGTGTTTCACCTGTTTGTGCCACCCAGGGACTCCTACATCTCTTGTTATATTTCCTTCTGTTTCTCCAGGTTTATGCTTTCAGCCAATAAGTATTGAGTCCAGCTTGATCTCCTGTAGTAGGACAGAATAAAAATTTCTTGTGAAATGTCCTGAGATACCCAGTTTCTCTATTGTCAACTGAATGGTATTGTGGCTTCCCTAGGTTTTTTCAGCCTGAGTAGTTTGCCTCAGAGATGTTCTGATCCTGGAGCAATTCCCATCATTTTTCTATCAGGAATGACTCACAGTGCACTTCTCTTCTAGGAGTTTATTGTTTTAATGGACAAATGTTTCATTTTGTTCTGATCTTCAGCACAAACTGGGAGAAAAAAAGTCTTTTTTTTTTTTTTTTAATAGAACTTAAAATAGCAAATGCTGTGTGGACCCCAGCCATACTTATTTCATCTTAAACCTCAAATTTAGCCCTTAAAATTTGCATGTATGGTGAAAGTAATTAATGTCACTGAATTGTACACGTAAAAATGGTTGAAATGGCAAGTGTTTGGTTATGTAAATTTTACCGCAGTAAAAAAAAGTATAAGAAATTTGCATTATATAAACAATGTTTGCAGCCTCCGAAGCCAAAAACCTCTTCTCTCCATTTTTATCTTAATTCCAGACCCCAGATCTGAGAGTCCTTGGAATATTTATGTTTTCAGAAGTTACGTCTAATGGATTGTCTCTGTTGTGTAGCTCCTTTCTCCCTTCTTTCATTCTTTTATAACTTATTTGTGATATTTTCCATCTGTCCCAGTAGTGCCTTTGGCATTAAAAGGATAATGATCTGCCATCTTAGTGGGTATGTATCTCTTGTGTCTGTGTGTGTGGGCACGCACATGTGCATACACACACATGCACACATGCGCTTTGCACCTATAGCTGTGGTAACTTCTGTATGGCTATGTGTATTGATAGAGATGTGGAAAGAGAGCAAAATTCTCACATGGGATAATTTAGTTGCATCATAGTACAATCAGCATTACACTGGGCCAAATCTTTATTTTTCTTCTTATCCAAGGTGTCTCCAACATTAAATAATTCTGTGGGTAGACAAGTAGACTTGCTGGTGTGTGGGCCTGGAATAAGGGAATAAATGTTTTAATCACTTTCCTTACTAAATTATGTTCTAATCATTCTCCTATTTTTGTCTAATTTTCTCATCTCTCGAGATCTCTTGGAAGCCAAAATTCCCTTTTGTGTAAATTGGGCAAATGAGACTCATTGCTGACAGTTCTTGAAGTATACTCTTTCTCTCCTTTACCTAGAGTAGATCTCCTTTATCCATGCCCCTACAATAAAGGTAACAGCAGAGACATACCTATTTCAGCCAGCAGTCTACTAACAAAGTCTGTTTTACAGCATGACACCATAAAATAGAATATCTGCTGTATTTGTAGTTTAACAGCTTTCAGAGTGCTGACTCCTCTATCTTTTCAGTTAGAATTGTTTGCATTTACTCTGTGGTGAGATAGCACTATTATATTACTCCAGCTACGTTGTAGAACTAGAATAAAATTTAGAAAATCAGTTGAGTCCAGGAAACTATAGTAGAAGCCTGCATAGTGATATAGTTGGAACCACTGTTTGGTGTTAATTGAGAAAGCCACTTAAATTGAGGAATAATAATAAAAGATACGTGCATACTACAAACACTTGATTTTATACTACATATAAATTCACTTACCGATATTTTGATGTAGGGCTGAAGCCTTTATGTGAGCATCCAGTCTGCCTTGTCTTTACAGTTTAATTTTCTTTAAAGTGAAGCAAAAGCTTTAAGATACTCATGAAACAATCTGAGTTTAGGGTTTTATGTTTTGATGTTTTTATTTTCAGTACTTTATTGTTGAATTATCACATCTGTTAAAACAATATTTATTTGTACACCTTTTTGAGTCAAGTGTGCAGTATTCAACAAGTTTATATAGGGGAAAAAAACCTCTTTTTTCTTACTCAGTTTTCATTGATTTCTGTAATTTTTAAATGATTAAAATAACAAGTGTAACTGGCACAAAGAGATTTGGGAACATACACAATTGACCTGTTGAGCTCAACTGTTGAAAGTAGAAGTACGTAAACATATTAGAGAGTTTCCTATTATCAGTATTCAGGGAATGAGTACACTTTATAGAAGAAATGGAGAATATTGGTTGATTAAGTGGAGATCTGTTAAAAGAGCTTTTATTTATGTGACCAGCATTGTCCTAGGCAATGTGGAAGATGCAAAAATATTTCCAGCTTTGATATTTTTCCGCAGATTTAGATTCAAGACATTTTCACTTGTCCAGATCAAAAGTCATTATCTTCTCCCAGAAAAGGTACCATGTCTTATTCTGATTTCTTTATTTACAGAAAGCTCACAGGTGATTGTGATAATATAGTTCTGATTTTGAACCATTGAATTAGAGAATGCTGAAGTGCTAAATCTGTGCAGTATCAATATCAAAGACAGTTGAATTTCAGACGTATTCTTTCAGACAAAGAATAAATAGAAATGAAGTAATATAGGCCCCCAGTGGAGGTTCTAATCGTCATTCAATTAAATATTCCAATGCAGTGCTAGAAACTGAAAAGTTAAAGCATTTGTGTATTGTTTCCAGATACTTAGGTGTTTGATCTGGGGTTGGGTTCACCAATGGACAAGTCAGGAGATTTGGGTTTTAACTTATCCCTATGAGTAACTTCTTTCAAAAAAATTCATTATTGCAAAATATGCATAGCATAAAATTTGCCATTTTAACAAATTTTAAGTGTACAACTCAGTGGTATTAATATATTCACAATGTTGTACAACCTTCATCATTATCTCTGTCAGCAACTTTTAATTCACCGTGGAGAAAGCACGTAATACTTGACTGATTGTCATGGGGAGTTGATAAGCACTTAAGAACAGCAGCTACTGTTGCTGCTACTACCACTACCAGCTCTGCCATTACCATGATTACCACTACCAGCAGCCACCAATTGGATGCTAGGAACTGTGGTAGGTACTATATTAAGTGACCTTTTCCTTATCGGAGGCCATCCAGGGCCTCAGGAATAGGTATACTTATGACAACTATTATTGTTCTTTTTGCTCTGGTTGTCGCAGTTTGGTTATCTGTGTATATGAATCTGTTGATGTATTTGGCTTAAGGAGGAGAGCTCAGAAAATAAACAAATGGAACTTAGGAAGCTTTATGGCCAAAAACATAAGATACACCACCTTATTTTTTTTGAATAGTTTATGATGAATTCTTTCATTCAAAAATATTTGTGTACAGTGCACTAGACAGAATATAACAAGAAAATCCAAAAAAAATTAATGTTTTAAGCTAAAATGTCTCCTTACCTCTGTAACCTTATTATATACAAAGTAAAACTTAATTTTCCTGAAGTGGTTTGTGAGTGGCTGTTCTTTTGAGAGCCCATTTTTGCACGGTGGTGGATTCCACTTCGCAGTTCCTGTAAACAAATGATGCCACATTGTGATAAATGAGAGCTCGATGCAGAACACATAAGCTGGAGCATATTATCTGTTAGGCAGTTAAGCTAATTAAGCTTTTATAACATTGAATATTCAGTGATGGCTAAAGTGTCTCCAGTTTGGAATAATCTTTTTCTTATTCAAACTTTTTTTTCTGCCGTTTGGTAATATATTTAGACTACTAAACTAAAAGATGCCATCTCTTTTGATTTTACATTACACTTGAGCTCAGCCAGACAAAACAGTTCAAAAACATCTGCATTTGGGAGTGAAGAGGAAGAGACGGCAGAATCTATTAATTCAGCAGCTGAGACCTAGTTTGGAAGGCAGACTGCATTTGAAAGGTAGAGTTTGCTGACTTGTGCGATACCAAGATTTTTGTGTTATTTTTCTTTTTCCCAATCTAATTTTGCCTGCCTCATGAATGCAAACTGCACACAAGAGATGTGTACCTTAAATGTGTACATGGTACCTGATCAATGGGGAAAGTTTTGAAACCAGAAGCATCAAGTGATTCTCTACCTCCCACATCTCTCAAAAGCATCAAGAAACAAGTGCCTTTGGGCTACAGTGGTATTTAGCTGCTGCATATACTACTTATGGGCACATGTTTATATACCGTAAGGCTCCATCCCATCTTTATGTTCATGACCAGAATATGGAGGCCAGCACTTGACAAAATTGCTTCTGACTGCAGAACAAGGGAGCAGAGCTTGTTTTTTTTAGTCATTTTAAAATGAGAGGTCCTGTATGTTGATTTGAGGGTGTATTGCTGCCATTGTCTCCTTTCCTTTGGATTTCACAAAACATGGTAATTTTGAGATTCTACGTTTCAGAGTTTCAAGAAATTTGGCAAATGGATTCAAGACCTTTGTCTTTTTTTTTAAAGAAAAAATCAAAACATATCTTGCCAATGGGAAGTGGTTTTGTCGTGGGCCTCAATTTTAACTTGTCTTAAAGGATAGAAACTAAGGTGTGTATGGCATAGATAGGAGACCTAAAGGTCACTGGCATCAGCCATTGGTCTCTTAGGTGTCCTAGGCAAATTTACTATTAATTCCTCTGCCCGGAAGAAATATGGCATACCAGCAAGCTTTTCTTCCAGCTGTTTTTCACCTTTGCAAAGTGTACTTCTGGGAGTATCATCTTTTGTGAAGAGCCAGAAAACAAATTTGTTTTACTATAAATGCTCCAGGTTTCTCCCCTCTCCCATAGGGATTAATTTCCTCACAATATGGTGGGGGTCTGTACTTGTAAATCCAGGGAGTGTATGTAAACAGACATGTTTGGCATAGCTGTATTTCCTTGTAAGTGGTTGGTAGCTTCAGTCTTGTAGCCCTGCCAATTGTGAGTCTGTCTCTCCTTTTCCTTCTCTCCTTTCTCACTTCCCCCAAACATGGTAGACATGCCCATGTTGAGATAATGGAATCCCTTGTTTGCTATTTAAAATAAAAGCCAGATTCTTAATCCATTTAGGTCAAGTGAAAACACTAGTGCAGCTATCCAAAAAACCAAACTCGTTGCCATCGAGTCAATTCTGACTCATAGCAACCCTATAGGACAGGGTAGAACTGCCCCAGAGGGTTTCCAAGGAGTGCCTGGTAGATTCGAACTACCGACCTTTTGGTTAGCAGCTGAACTCCTAGGAGATTTATATTTGACAAGTTGAGGGGAAAAGGTAGATTTCTCTCTATTCTACCACATTCTCAGCTATGAAATATTTTCTCCAGTGAAATATAGTAACTTCTCTCAACTTCCACCATTCTCTATGAATCAGATATCATACTTGTTCACATCATATAGTTTCTCGTCTAGGTACTCTTCAGGGTTTCTCTCAAAGGGTTAATGATCTCAGCCATTTCTAACCATCAAGGATAGAACTAATTTTCTGTCTTCTCAGAAATGTTCCCAGTAGCAATATATTCATTTTCCTGTTTAGCCTACACAGAGATATGTTTATTCATTCTTATACTTTTCTGTCATGAATCTTGTCTTTACTTGTTGATAGATTACATATGGAGTTTTCATTCTGTTGTATTTTGGATGTGTAAAGGTTGTATAAGATCAGAATGTCTAGGGGGTCTTATGTTTGTTTTGAACTCAACAGCATCCTCAGCGATGCCCCATGAGCTTGCTAGGAACTTGTTCTTTATTGACTCTGCCATCTCAGAAAATAAAGAAAATAGGTAAAACCAAAAAGAATGATTGGAAAAAGCTCCTGTGGAGCAATGCTGTCACAAGCAGAATGATTCATCAGTTGGAGAGGAGCATTATTGATTGTAAAGCCTTAGTGAATTAAAAAAAACAAAAAACTTTTTTGACTTTTAAGTTGCATTATTTAGATACAGATAGTTTAAATGTGAGGATACGTGTAAAACTTGATTTTGATAATGGAATGTTTCATGAAAAAAATTAAGTTTTATAGAAACTATACATTTAATTTTATAAATAAAAATTATTTTCTTAAATTAAAAAAACAACTTCAAAAAAAATCTATGCTTCTCACACTATTATCAAAATAATTTTCAGAGGTATAAAGACTTAAATGTAAAGAGTGAAATAAGAAAAAAAATCTAGAAGAAAATAGGAGTGACTATCTGATCAGGATGGGGAATAGCTTTGTAAGTACATGAACAATTGAAAAAATCTTTATAGAAAGAAAAAAAAACCTCACAAAATAATAGATTGACTACATTAAAAAAAGAAAAAAGAAAAAAAAAAATCCAGGCCTGGCTTATAAAACTTCCAGGCCCAGTGCAAAATGAAAATGGTGCTCCTTGTTCAAAAAGCAGGAAAAAAGTACCATTAAAGGTACTGAAATATAAAGCTTTGTCATTTTTTCTTTGGTTCCCTCTCAACCTGTCAAGGTGGTTTTTATTTGCTATTTAATGCCATTGTTAGTAAAGAATTTTAAATTTAAATTATTATCCTGAATTCGGAAGATCAAAGAAGGATTGATACATTTGAATTATAGTGTTGGTGAAGAATATTGAATATACTGTGGACAGCAAGAAGAACGAACAAATCTATCTTGGAAGAAGTACAGCCAGAATACTCCTTAGAAGCAAGAATGGCGAGACTCGGTCTCACGTACTTTGGACATGTCATCAGGAGGGACCAGTCCCTGGAGACGGACATCATACTTGGTAGAATAGAGGGTTAGTGAAAAAAAGAGGAAGACCCTTGATGAGATGGATTGACATGGTGGCTGCAACGATGGGTTCAAAGAGCAAAGATTGTGAGGATGGCGCAGGACCGGGCAGTGTTTCGTTCTGTTGTATGTGGGGTCGTGTGAGTCAGAGTAGGCTCGACAACAACTGTTTTTTTAATGATTTGTTTAAACTGAGATTTCCCTATTTTAACATCATTAGTCTCTGTTGATAGGAGGAAATGTGTTGGAATTTCACAAATACATATATATTGTACTATATATAGTACATTTGTATAACATGTTTATTGTACATTTGTATAACATGTTAACTATTGGTCAGAAACTGTAACTTCTAGGTGGTTAGGAAGTCTCTGTCTCTCTTATTCACCACTGAATCCTTTGATGCCTCAAACAATGATTAATGTTTGTTTAATGAATGAATTGGAATCTATACTCCCAGAATATTTTCCCATCATGACAGTTTTCATCCAGACATGGAATTTTGTTTTTTTATATATATATTTTTTATTGTACTTCAGGTGAAGGCTTACAGAACAAATAATTTCTCATGAAACAGTAGTACACATATTGTTTTAGCACATTGGTTAACAACCCCACTACGCGTCTACACTCTCCCTTCTCAACCTTGGGTTCCCTATCACCAGCTTCCTTGTCCCCTTCTGCCTTCTGGCCCTTGTCACTGGACTACTGTACCTCATTAGTCTCATTTGGTTTTACGGGGCTGTCCACTTCCAGGCTGAACGGTGAACCTTGGAGATAACTTCACCACTGAGCTAAAAGCGTGTCTGGGGGCCATACTCTCGGGGTTTCTCCAGTCTCCTTCAGGCCAGTAAATCTGGTCTTGTTTTTGTGAGTTAGAATTATGTTCTACATCCTTCTCCAGCTCTGTCCAGAACCCTCTGTTGTGATCCTGGTCAGAGCAGTCAGTGGTGGTAGCGGGGCACCATCTTGCTGTACTGGACTCATAGCCGGGCACCATCTTGCTGTACTGGACTCAGTCCGGTGGAGGCCTTGGTAGCTGTGGACCATTAGTCCTTTGGACTAATCTTTTCCTTGTATCCTGTTCTCTTCATTCTCCCTTGCTCCCGAAGGGATGAGACCAGTGGAGTATCTTAGATGGCTGCTCACAGGCTTTTAAGACCCCAGACGCTACTCACCAAGGTAGAATGTAGAGCATTGTCTTTATAAGCTGTGTCATGCCAATTGAGCTAGATGTTCCCCGAGACCATGGTCCCTACAGCCCTCTGGAATTTCTTTTAAGCAACAATTGATTGTCCCTAATAAAGTATGCTTATTATTCTTTCCTGTATGTGGATACAAACCTTTGGCCTGATAACTCTTATTTTAAGTAGATAGAAATTCTGACAAAGTTTTATGTATTAAGTTTTTCCTTAAAGCACTATTTATATTTGCTTTATCAAGTATCTGTCCATCCCTCTATTTGTTTATCAGTTCATCCTTTTTTTTGAAATTATATTTGGAACAGAATTGCTAGAAAAGTGAATTCTATCATCTGAACTTTATTTTCTATACTTACATAGAAAGAGTAGGTGAGAAAGGGAAAAAAACAGCTTAAAAAAACCCAAACCAAATCCATTGCCATCAAGTCGATTCCGACTCATAGTGACCCTGTAGAACAGAGTAGAACTGCCCCATAGGGTTTCCAAGGCTATAAATCTTTATGGAAGCAGACTGCCACATATTTCTCCTGTGGAGCAGCTGGTGGATTCAAATCACCAACTAAAAAAATAGCTTAGATCTGTATAATTCTTTATTGTTTACAAAGGATTTTTACATGTATTATCTAATTTGATCCAATGTTATTAATAATAGTAGTTAATTTGATCCAATGTTATTAATAATAGTAGTAGCTAACAGTTATTGAATAATTACTTTGTGACAGGTACTATGCTGACTTTACCTTTAAGGAAGGTACTATGATTATCCACATTTTACAGATGAAGAAACTGAGACAAGAGAATTTTATTACCTTCATAAGCTTATACAGCAAGGAAGTGGCAAAGCTTGGATTTGAATTCAGGCTGTCTGGCTCTAGATTCAGTGCTGCTAATCATTACACTGTTTTGCTGCTATATTTTAAGAAACTTGGATGAGGAACCTAGGCTAAAGAGGTTAACCAATTTGGCTTGTATCCAGAGTAGAGACAGAACTAGGAATTAGAGTAAGGTCTTCTGGGTGATTATCTTGATGCTCTTCTACTTGTACAAAAGTGGTGTCTAGCATTTGTAGAGTTCTTTGTAGATAAGAAATGCTCTTACATGCTAAATCACTTTAAGTATGGTAATATCAGAAGCTATGAGGGTGACCAAAATTCAGTGTGGTATTCTTGCTTTGCATACACTTGTGTACTTGTTCATGTGTGTCCTCTCCCTTGCGCTGGCTCTCCTTGTATCCTATCTTGATTTTGCTCTTGCTCCCTTCCCTCCCTCTTTTCCTCTGTCTTCTAATCTTTAGAGAGGAAGTTGTGTCATAGATAGCTCACTACCTTCTTTCTTTCTTTTTTAGATTCGAAATTCATAACATACTATTGGTCCCTGGTTTAAGATCTAAATTCCACAAATAACGTTGCTAATTCTCTTATTTATCCTTAAGCATTAGAGCAAGTTGTAATAGATCAGTCACCAAGGGTTTACTGAATACCTGCCAAGTACCTGGCATTGCATTATGGCAAATTCTATTGGCACATTTGTTTGTATTGTTAAACTTTTATCTATGGGTTTATGTTCACCAAATTTCTTTAAAAGTTGAGTTATTATAACCTTTGTGAGTGACCACTAATGGATAGATGACCCTGGATATAGTTTTCCCTTCAGTTCTTGTATACAGAGAGCTATGTTAAATTCTGATACTTGATTATCATAATTACTTTTCAGATGGACTGATTTGTTCACTTAAAAAATACTTTTCGGCCCTGTGGCATGCATTTTAAATTCACGTTTGTCAGTTACTGCTATTTTTAGACTAAAGTCTTTGATGTTTGATGGGTTCCTGAGGACAAAGATATTTCTTGGGTGTATTTTTACAGGTTGCTGTTTATAATAATATTTGAACACATCTTAGGAAGAATTGCTGAAAATGTTTCTGTTCTCTTTGGTTATCTCTTATTAGTCAGCTTCTAATATGCCGTCTGTTGCTTGACTTTAAAGGCAAGGTGGATTATTTGAGAATCTACATCTGATAGTTATTTCTCCTTGGATTATTAATTAATTATTAATATTCTATGAATAATAATTAATAATAGCTACTGATTTTTAAAATTTACCCTGTGCCAGGTACTGTGATTTATATCTATCATATATTTAATTCATGTAACTACTATATAAGAGTAGAGAAAACTAAGGTTAAGTGGCTTATCATTGGTCATATGGCTAGTAAATGGAAGAGCCATTTCAGGATATGAGTGTTTCAGCTCCAGAGTCCCTGCATTTGACCTCTACCCTAATGTTTTTCATAGTATGATCCTTAGACCATCTGCATTATCCTGGGGTGATTATTAGAAGTGCAGATTCCTGAGCCTCACCCCATACTTATGGAATCATAATCTTTGTGGGCAAAATAATCATTCAGCTGATTCTTATGTATAGTAAAGTCTGAGAATCTCTCTGCTACAACCATTATCATTTTTTAATCTCTGTTAACCTAGAAAGATGTCTAGAATCAATTAATCATTCTTATTTCTAAATTCATTAAATTTTGGACTGATCTTTATGCTTTTGTCTTTGCTTCAAGATTGTCATGGATTTTAAGCACCCGGATGGTGTCACAGTACCAGTTATGCTGCCTCGTCGGAGTTTGCTGGTGATGACAGGAGAATCTAGATACCTTTGGACCCATGGGTATGTACTGAGATGACTTTGATAATTTTTGCTTTGTGGTAGCTGTCATTCTTCTCTGCTTGAGCCACCTGAACCCTGCCCCATCTGTGCATACAGAGGCTTCTGGGTTCAAACCTCCTCGGGGCATATATAAACTTTTGTTAATATTAACCTTTTATTTTGAAAAAAATTCAAACTTACTTTTAGGCTTAGTACAGCGCACTCCCTTCACCTTTCGCCTAGATTCACTAGTTATGAACATTTTGCCATGTGTGCTTTATTACCCTGTCATATATTATCATTACTGTTATTTTTGCTGGATTATTTACGAGTAATTTGCAGACATTATAACTCTTTGTGTATTTCCTAAGAATAAGGACGTTCTCTACATCAGGGGTTGACAAACAATGGCCAGTGTGCCAAATTCAGCCTTCACACTGTTTTTGCTCAACTTTGAGCTAAAAATGATTTTTACGGCCAAGAGAAACAATAACAACAACAAAAAAGCATATGTCCCCAAAAATACTTGCCCACAGGCTTGGGACCATAGTTTTGTGGGACGACTCAGTCAATTGGCAGAACATAATTTATGAAGATAATATTCTACATCCTAGTTTGGTAGATAGTGTCTGGGGTCTTATAAGCTTGCAACCAGCTATCTAAGATACAACCATTGGTCTCTACTCATTTGGAGCAAAAGAGAACGAAGGAAACCAAAGACTCGAAGAAACTGGTCCACAGGACTAATAGCCCACACGAACCACAACCTCTTCTGACCTGAGACCAGAAGAACTAGATGGTGCCTGGCTACCACTACTGACTGTTCTGATTAGGGATACAATAGAAGATACCAGATAGAATGGGAGAAAAATGTAGAACAAAATTAAAATACCTAAAAAAGGCCAGACTTATTGGACCAATAGAGACTAGTGGAACCTCTGAGACTGTCATCCTAAGATACCCTTTGAACTTGAGTACTGAAGCTACTCCTGGAGGTCACCTTTCAGCCAAATAATAGATTGGCTTACCAAATAAACAATATTACCTGATAGTAATGCAGACCCTTAAGCAGTCAACTCTATGATACCAAATTTACCCAGAAGTAAAGATGAGAACGCAAGGAAGGGAGGGAAGCTAGATCAATGGAACAGAACAAACAGAATGGAAATAATGAGAATGCTGACGCATTGTGAAAATTGTAATGAATGTCACGGAACAATTTGTATAAAAGTTGTGAAATGGGAACCCAATTTGATGTGTAAACTTTCACCAAAAGCACGATAAAATACTTTAAAAATATATTAAAGGGGTGTAAAAACAAAAACAATGAAGAATATGCAATAGACTATGTAGCCATGATTTTGATCAATTATTCTCTTGTTCAAAACATATTGTACTATTAAATATTAATAGTAGTTTCTCTGAAAGGTTGAATTATAGGTAATATTTATTTTTAAACCTTTTTCTAGATTCAAAATTCTCTATAATTTCAGAGGAAAAAAACCTCAGTATTAATTTTAAAAGTTTTCATTAATATTCATTGCCTGTAACATGATTGTGTGTGTGTGTGTGTGTGTGTGTGTTTGTGTGTGGAAGAGAGAAGGAAGGGGGTAGGGAAAGGAGGAAGGGGAAGGAGGCACAGATAGAGACAGGAACAGAGACAGAGACTGACCAAACTAATGATACACCATCAATTGAGGTATTTATTAGCATCTCTGGGTGAAAGAGAGAACAGATTGAAAAAGCATATTTAGAAAACAATTTTAATTTAGATAATATTTTACCCAATATATCAAAGAATAATGTTGGGGATTTATTCTACCTGATTTTTAAGACTTATTATAAAGCTACAGTAATCAAAAGATTGTAGTATTAGTGTATAGACAGACAAAGAGATCAGTGGAACAGAATAGAAGCCATAAATATATCCACACATATAAGGTCAATTGATTTTTTGACAAAGACATCAATGTAGTTCAATGCAGAAAGGAAATTCTTCAGCAAATGGAGCTGGAACACTGGATATCCATGTGAGAAACAAAATGAGCATTGATCCCTACTTCACACCATTCACACAATTAATCTGTGTAGATCAAAGTTTTAAACGTAAAACCAAAACTATAGAATGCCAGAAGAGAATACAGGAGAATATTTTTGCAACTGTGGGATAGGCAAAGATTTTTTTAGAAAGATCACATAAAGCACTTAACCATGATAGAAAAAAATAAATTAGACTGCATTAAAATTAAAAAAACTTCTCCTCATCTAAAGATACCATTAAGAAATGAAGAGGCAAGCCACACATGGAGAAAAAATATCCATAATACATGTATCTAGCAAAGGATTAACAAAAAATTTGAACAGATCGTTTATCCAAAAAAGGATCTATAAATGACTAATGAGCACATGAGAAGATATACAATATCATTAAGCATCTGGAGAAATGCAAATTAAAGCACAGTTTAATACCACTTGCCACCCACTAAAATGGCTGAAATTAAAAACTCAGACAATAGCAAGTGCTGATAAGGATGTTGAGCAGTCTGAAATTCTCATATATTGCTAGTGGGAGTATAAAATTGTACAACTATCTGGAAAAACTGATTTGTTTCTTACCTTATGCCCCACCATTTTCACTCCTAGGTATTTACCTGAGTAATAAAAATATATACCTAAAAAAGATATGTACAGTAATGGTCACAGCAGCTTTATTTATATTAGTCCCAAGCTGGGAACACCACAATGTCCGTTAGCAGATTTTGGATAAATTGTGATGTGCTCATACAATGCAGTATTGCTCAGCAATACAAAGGGAGTGACTTGCTAACACACACAACAGGAATGAATCTCAAAGTCACTATGTTAAATGGACAAAGCCCAATACAAAATAATATGCACTCTATATGAAATTCAAGAACGGGTAAAACTATACTGATAGAAATCAGAACAGTGATTGCTTCAAGGTGGGGAGGATTGACTGGAAGGAGACACAAGGGAATTTCCTTGGGGATGGAAATTTTCTATCAAATAAAAAAGAAATCTAGACTTTGAAAGGGAAAATTACCAAATAATTCCTTTTTCCCATTCAAACATTTGACCTTACTCTAAGGATCTCTTTTAAAACCTTCTTACAATCCACAATGGCTTGTGCCTCTCCCTTTTTATTTTTCAATTTTTGATTTACTTATTGTATTTGTATTACTCAGTTTAAGAGTTGATTATATATGCTTGAGATCAGAAGAACTAAATGGTCCCTGGCTACCACTACTGACCGCTCTGTCTGGGACCACAATAGTAGGTCATGGACAGAGTGCGAGAGAAATGTAGAACAAAATTCAAACTCATAAATAAGATCAGACTTACTGATCTGATAGAGAGGGGTAGAACTCCTGAGACTGTGGCCCTTAGACACCCTTCAGACTTGGAACTGAAATCACTCCCGGAGATCACATGATAGCCATACAATAGACAGGCCTATAAAATGAACATTAACACTAGTGAGGAATGTACAGTTCAGAACAATCAACTATACGAGACCTAAAGGGTAGCACTGGCCCAAAAGCTTAAGTTCAGAAGGACAGTAAGGACAGGAAAACTGGGCGAATGGACACACAGGGAACCCAGGGGGGAAGAGAGGAGAGTGCTGACACATTCAGGGGTTTGCAACCAATGTTAGGAAGTGAGCTGCATATAAATTGTTGAATGGGAAACTAATTTGCTCTGTAAACTTCCAGCTAAACAATAAAATGCTCAAAAAAAAAAAAAAAGTAGATTATATACTATTTTGTTCCACCCTCTATTGTTTCCTGATGTTGATGTCTTTGATCCTCAACTGAATTTTTGTTACTGAGAAAGATGTATTAAAAACTCCATTGATAGTTGTATATTTGTCTGTTTCTTCTTTTAGATTTTTTTCACTTTGTGCTTGATGTATTTTGAGGCTATTTTATTAGTTAAGTGTATACAAATATATAGGATTTGTATATATATATCTCTCTGTTGGATTGAGTCTGTTATCTTTATGAAATATCCCTCTTTATCTCTAGTAATACTTCTTGCCTTAAAGACTACTTTGATTGATACAGCTATACCACTTTTCATTTTGCTTGGTGTATGTGAAATAATTGTGTTTTTGTGTATATATTTTTTCCTATCTTTTTATTTTCAACAATTCTCTGTCCTTATCTTTAAGCTGTATCTCTTGTAATCAGTGTACAGTTGGATTTATTTTTTTTTAATCCAATCTGGCAGTCTTTGTTCTTTATTCAGAGTGTTTAGTCCTTTTACATTTAATGTAGTTATTGATCTTGGGTTTAAATTGACCATTTAATTGTTTTTACTTTGTCCCAGCTGTTCCCCACCCCACCCTGGATTAGTATTAATTAAATATTTGTTACTATTCTATTTCCCCTTGAATTACTAGTTAGTTATATATTCTTTTAATATTATTACCCTGGAATATAACTTATCTAAAGGCAGAGACTTTCTTTACTCTATCCACAATTCAAGGAATCCAAAACAGCATTTGCAATAAAATCTTCTAGATTTGTTCTATTCCCTTAATATTTTTTAAAAGGTCTGAAATACTTCTATGAATACAGTATTAAATAAATTATTTTGACTATTGGCTTTAGGATCACACCTAGAAAATTTGATACTGTTCAAGCATCTGAGAGTCACAAAGTTGGAATTATCATCAGTGATATTGGAGACCTAACTTTAAGCAAGAGGGGAATACGAACATCGTTTACATTTAGGAAAGTGAGGCAAACATCTTGTAATTGTAGTAAGTATATAATTTTATTTCTACTGTAAAATGGAGTAAATCTAGTTTGAAAATCCATTAATTCCCATTGAAACCAAGGAGAACTTTCTTTTAACTTCTCTAATAGCATTGCCCATATTCTGCCTTATATTGTACTTAAGTACTTAACCACTCCAGTAGAGTTTATATTTCTTGAAGACGGGGACTGCATCTTATTTATCTTTATTTTCCTCAAACTTAGTATTTGATTATATTATATTAATACTTTTTTTATTGAAATCACAGTTCAGACTGCTACAGTTATAGGACAATGAAATATCACTTGTACAAAAATAGGTTTTGTTGGAAACAGCTTGTCAGAATTACTTCTCACTAACCAAACAAAGAAGTTTGAGATGACAAAAGTTAATAACTCTAGGAGACTAAACAATGATTTATGTTTTAGTCAGTTTGGAAACCTAGAAGGGAATAAAAGAAGTGCCCAAAACCTTGTCAAGCGGATGCTATTTTGAATTGTCTATACAAGTACATCATGACCTGGATTACTTAGACCCAACCAAAACTTCTTTCATTTTGTAAATAATATTTTATAATGACAGTGATAGTAAGGTCCTTTTTATATCCTGGGGCTTCAGTTATGAGCAGTATCTAACAATAGGCCTTTTGATTTAGTCATTATCATAAAAACATTTTAAATTAAAAACCCTTATTATACCTACAAGATGTTATCCTGTTAGAACACTTGAA
The DNA here is from genome assembly GCF_000243295.1 of Trichechus manatus latirostris. Taxonomy (NCBI): domain Eukaryota; kingdom Metazoa; phylum Chordata; class Mammalia; order Sirenia; family Trichechidae; genus Trichechus; species Trichechus manatus. Next base: position 3,165,002 of record NW_004444030.1, on the reverse strand, counting down.
ATCTTTATATTTGATATCTTGATTGACAGTAGAGTTTAAAACAGGTTTTTGTTTCTTTTGCTAAAAGTGTCATTGAAGGCTTAAACATTTTTTTTTTTTAAATCAGTTAAACAGTGTTTAGTATTTGGTGAGTATCTAACAGTCAGTAACTTTAAAAATATACAGAAAAATAAAGCTTGGGTCCAAGGAACTTAAAGTATTTGCAGAGACAAGCTACTTTTCTTATGCAGATTTTCTTTTTTATGGGCATTTGTTAAATGTAAGGGATACTATGAGAAGCTCTGGCTGGGCATTCAGTTTACAGATTTTTTTTAAGTTCAGGGTCATCATTTGGATACTTTTGATCAAAACTTGTGGATTTTTAAGTGATAAGCGTTGCTCCTCTTTTTAGACAATTAAAAAAACAAAAATATCCCAAACCTGTAAATGTAGAGTCGATTCCAACTCATGATGACCCCATGTGTTGCAAAGGAGAACTGCTCCATCGGGTTTTCTTGGCTGTAATCTTTACAGAAGCAGTTCATTAGGCCTTTCTTCTGCAGAGCTGCTGGGTGGGTTCAAACCCCTAACCTTTAGGTTAGCAGCTGATCGCAAACTGCTCGCCACTCAGGGAACTTAGATGTTCAGATTTCCAAGAGAATAAAATTTTACTAAGGTCAATTTAGGGTAATTGTAATATACGTTGTAGTGTAATCTTAATTCTAATTTAATCAACATAATGTAAGCCATCTGTATCTACATGTATGTTTTATAGCTCTCAAGCTTTCTGGGGCCACCCTTAAACACCAAATTGTTTAGCACTTCACACAGTAGGGACTAGAGACTCACATCCCATTCTAGGCTTTCCTAAGGTTTGACATCTTCTAGTTATATTTAGGCGTCCCTGGTGGCCCAAGTGGTTAAGAGCTCGGCTACTAACTGAAAGTTTGACGGTTCGAATCCATTCAAAGGTGCCTTAGAAGAAAATCCTGACAATCTGCTTCCAAAAGATCAGCCACTGAAAACCCTATGTAGCACAGTTCTACTTTGACATGCATTGGGTTCACCATGAGTTGGAATCAACAGCTGCTGGTTTGGTTTTGGTTTTTTAATCCCAGAATGAAATTGAGTCTTCATTATAAGGCAGATGCAGAATTGCAGCTGATGAAATCAGAGCATACCTCTCTTAATCACCAAAATTTCTTTTAAGAAAACTGGATTCATTATGTATCATTTGGATAAAAATGAAAGGTTTATATTGCCTTATTTTTTCATTTAGTTTACCCTTCAGTCTGTGACAGCCAGAGAAAAGAGACTCCCCCATCATTTCCAGAGAGTGATAAAGAGGCCTCACAACTGGAGCAAGAGTATGTCCATCGAGTTTATGAAGAGATCGCTGGGCATTTCAGCAGCACAAGACATACCCCTTGGCCACGCATCACGCAGTTTTTAAAAGCTTTGCCAAGTGGTTCAATAGTGGCTGATATTGGATGTGGAAATGGAAAATATCTTGGCATCAATAAAGAGTTACATATGGTAAGTAATTTTTGCTTCTGACCTCCTTTTTGCTTTTATTTTCAATAGTTATCAATATCTTTCTTCCTCATGATATAATGCTGTTTTTTAGGTCACTTAAATAAAAAATAAGCTTTCCAATTCAAGTGCTTTTCTTCATAATTGAAAATTGTACTGAATATTACTGTGACATCTTCATTTCCATCTTAAATTAGAACAATTAAATTTTTTCTTGATAGATTGAGCTTATAAAAGAATTTAATATAGTTTACAGATATTTAATTGAAGAAAAATTATCTCCTATATTTATAAGATTTGTTTTATGATAATCAGAATTGTTTAATTCCTGGTAGTTTTCTAAAATTAATTAATTAATTTTTAAATTTTATTTTTGATGAAAATATACACAGCCAAACCTGCTCCCATTTCACAGTTTCTAGTCACAGTGATCAGTGACATGGGTTACATTCTTCACTTGTGTCAGCATTCTCATTATTTCTGTTCTAGTTGTTTCTCTTCCATTTACTTAATCTCCCTGCTAATTTCTGGTAATGTTTAAATACTGTCCCAGAACATGAAGCCTATCCCTCTGAAAGCATGAGACCCATTTAATTTCTTTATACGCAATGATAAGCATTCTGTTTATGAAATGACATTGCAGAAGATTTATAACAAACAGATTGAAAATTAATGAACACTCCCCTTCTTTTTTTTGTTCCCCTAGAAATTTATAGACATGCTATCTTTTGTGGATTTTTTTCCACCCTTGTAGTTTCTGTTTGCTAGTAAGATTATTTTCTCAGTAAAACTGTCTTACATTTATAAACCTCTTTACAGATTAGAAAGGATTTTTTTTTTTTTTTTAATATTTTATTGTACTTCAGGTGAAGGCTCACAGAACAGATAGTTTCTCATGTAACAGTAACACACATGCTGTTCTATGACATTGGTTAACAACCCCACAACATTTCAACCCTCTAAATTCTCAACTTTTTTTTTTTTCTTTTGTGAAAATACACATAGCCAAAGATATGCCATTTCAAAAATTTTTTTTTTTACATACACATTTAAGTGACATTGACTACACTCTTCTAATTGTGCTGTTATTCTCACTTAAGATGAAGGCTT
>NW_004444030.1:3145597-3161128 GCF_000243295.1 Trichechus manatus latirostris | reverse complement strand
ATTTTGCATTCCCACCAACAGTGCATAAGAGTTCCCATCTCCCCGCAGCCCCTCCAACATTTGTTATTTCCAGTGTTTTTGATTTGTGCCAGTAATGCCGGGGTGAGATGGTATCTCATTGTGGTTTTAATTTGCATTTCTCTAATGGCTAGTGATCGTGAGCATTTCCTCATGAGAAAGGATTTTTATAGAAGCTATTTTATTTGTTTAGTTACTCATAAGTGTGAGAAGAATGTATTGGATGTTTTTATCCACTTCTTATAAACAAAGCTATATAATTAGGTAACATAACTGGAACTTGAACCTATGCCTTCTGGCTCCGAATCCAGTGTTCTTAGGGGAAAAAGTTATTATTTATTGGTATTTTACTATTGAGTAAACTAAGGCTCAAATAGATTAATTAACTTGACCAAGATCACCGTGCTAGACCCAGGGTTGAACCCATTTCTTACTCCAAAGTTTCTGTTTCAGTGCTGTAATTTTTTTTCTATGGACGACTTTTTCCCTGCTGTGCCTGAAGTTGGAAGTCCTTTCTACTCTACTGTACTATTACAAATACTCATATCAACACTGCTGTGTGAGGAACTGGTGCTTCCTTTTCTCAAGATTAGTGGGGAAGGTCTAGAGTAAGGGAGTAGATAAGGAGAATGAGAGCAGTCTACATTCATGGGTTATTGTAGTTTGTCAGATTGCTTATAATAATCTTTATTTTTACCGCATCCTAGATGTTGTGCACCTACATGAAGGAAGTTACTACTGCTTTTGAGGAAAGGTAAAGTTTATGCATTAAGAGACAGATGAAAGAATAGCTTTTCATCAAGAGAAGACATTGATATTCATATAGTGTCATCATGTTTACACCTACATTTTTGTTTATAAAGAATAAGGTCTAGTGAGTTGTTTATTCATGTTGGAAGGAAGTAGGTTTTTGATATGCCACTTAAAATCACAACTCTAACAACAGTAAAAAAAAAGTGATATCTTCTGGTGCTTTAATCTCTAAATACTGTCCAAAAATGTTTCTCCGTAGGCTCTGCCATTGCACTTTCTTGATGATTGCCCATGGTTTTATCTAATCAAGTATCATTTGTGACCGTAAAACTAGGTTAAAGTGAACCTGATTAACTTGGTCATAATGATACCATTATTCTGTTACAATTGAAAAGAATGATTTCTTGATAAACAGAAAACTGAACCCAAAACCTGAAGCTGGTTCAAGAAGGAATATATTTGGAAGGACTGGAAAATCACATGTACGCTTGCCTCCCCGTTATCCATGTTCATTTTATCAGTGGGAAGTCTGCATGCATTCCTTTCTCTCTGCTGTTCCCCAGAGCCTACTGCATTGTCTAACCTCCAGGGAAGCCCCTATGGCTTAATGAATGAATGAAAAGTAGTCTGGTTGGAGTTAAGGCTGTCATTATAACAGAATTGGAATTATCTATGACAAAAGGGAAGCCTGCTTTTTTAAGCTGCTGAGGCTCCAGCGTGGATGGAGCTGCATTATTTGAGTCTGTTTTGAGCAGTCATCTTTGAGCATGAAAGTATGTGCATTTCTTGACATTCATGAGACTTGCCCTGGGATAGTCACTGTATGTAGTCAAATGTGGGATAGTCTGAAAATCTAAAAAATTATTAGGATTACTATTACTTACAATTTCCTTAACAAAATTCATTGTTTCTACTAGCTTGAGCACTCATGGAAATAGTTTTATGAACTGCTTTTCATTTCTGTAAGAAGTATATGTGGTGAAAGTGTTTTTATCGTAGCGCTGAGTTACCCCTGACCTTGCTGTTCTACTCATTAATTCAAAATTTCTATTTTCTGGCTAAGAACAATTTTTTTTGGAGTCTTCATTTATATCATCAGCACTAGGTATTGGCTTTCTTTTTGGAGTTAAATTTTATAAGCAAGATTTTATACCTTTAAGAGACTTATGACATATAAACAATATCAATAATGGGTAAGATGTACATACCGTGAGCTTGGCCAGGTGCATTCACTAAGTGATTGCTCTGTGCTTTGGTCTTGGAACACATTTAGTTCAAATTTGTTTCCTAGATAATTACTTAATGGTTGGTATGGATTTTCTTTGTTGCTGCAAATAGTTGGGATTGTAAATATAATACTCAGTACTGCCAGAAGTTTGTTTATAATGGTAAGAATTGGAGGATTTGTTTACGTAGACCTCTCTCTACATTGATGAGTTTTTTTTTTTTTTTTTAAACTGTATTGATTACCCCTGTGAAGGAAGGAACAAAAAGGAAACTAACATTGTCAAGCATCTGCTTTATGCCAAGTACTGTGTAGTGTTTTCTTACATATATAGTCTATGAGATTGGTATTACTATCTCCATTTTACAAACAAGGTAACTGAGGCGCAATAGGTTGTGACATACTCAAGGTCTCATAGGGCTAGGGAAAGCATTAGAACTTATGTCTCCAACTTCAGAGTTCATGCTGTATGGTACTCTGCCAAGAGAGACCTGAAGGACTAGCTCTGGTGATAAAGAGCACCAGACTGTAAGCTCAGAGATGGCAGGAATCATGTCTGTTTTGTTCTCCACTTACTTGGCACATAGTAGAAGCTTGTAAGTGGTTTGTTGAATGATGAGGAGCACACTTGTGAATTTACATTTCATTTCTTACTTGAAAACCAGGAATATGTACAGTGCTGTGTTCTGAAACCTTGAAGGAAATGTGACAACTTCCGAATGGGTGAATCTTAACTCAGTGTAAGATACTTTTAAGATACATGGTGCTTAGGCTGGGATCTCTAGAAGAGCAAAATAAGTGAAGCATATATATAAATATATAACCCCAAAAGCCCATTGCCATCAAGTTGATTCTGACTCATAGTGACCCTAAAGGACAGAGTACAACTGCCCCATAGGGTTTCCAAGGAGCACCTGGTGAATTTGAACTGCTGACTTTTGGTTAGCAGCAGTAATGCTTAACCACTACACCACCAGGGTTTCCATATATAGAGAGAGATTTATTTCAAGGAAATAGTTCATGCAGTTTTGGAGGCTGGCAAGTCCCAAATCCGTGGGTCGGTTGTCAGACTGGAGGCTTTTTCTGCCTCACGGGGTTGCAGAAGCTGGTGAATCCAAAATCTGCAGGTCAGGCAGCAGGCTGAAGACTTCTCACGTCCCAAGAACCGGAGGTCAGAGGATGACTAGACAAATGCAGGATTGAGAAAGAGCAAGCTTTGCCAGAACATACATTTATATCGTGAATACAGGCCATACCCCCAAGAAAACACCTCTTCCAATTGATTGGCTGCTTACATCAGATCACAAAATGGGAGGTGATACATAGTGTCTGCCAAACCACTGAGACTTATAGTCTAGCCAAGTTGACAATGTTAACCATCACACATGGATTTTTCTTCATATCTAGAATTCAGGACGAGTTTTTGTTTACCCCTTCTTCCATACAGTAATAATTAACATTTGCATAGCACTTTTCTGGGTTAATAAAATATTTAGCATGCATCATTTCATTTAATTCTTATATTAACCCTAAGAAGTAGTCTTTTTTTTTTTTTTAAGAGGAAACAGAGGCTCAGAGATATTAAGTAACTTTCCTGGGTTGTGTAGCTAGTTATCAGTGAAGCTAGAGGTCAGATCTAGGGTTTAGTATGCTCTTATCACTATACTTACTGCCTTTGCCTATTTCTCTGCACTTTAAACTATGTGCTGCCAGTCTGGTGTTCCTATAAGTGCATATTTTCTTAATATTGTTTCAAATGTTGTATTTTTTTGAAATAAAAATAGTATAACCACAATTTACAGTATGGATGAAAGGAAAGGTATTCACTTATAATTCTGTCACCCTAATCAACCAGTTTATTGTGATGAATATTCTTCCACTGTTTTTTCTATAAATGTTTTATATAATAATCAGTCTGCAAACAATTTGATAACTCATCTTTATTATTTAACGTTTGCATTTTGATATGTAGTCTTATAAAATTCCTGGACTTTTTACTATTCCATTAAGTAGATGTTATGGACATTTTTTGGTTGTTGCCAGTTTGGAGCTATTGTAAATAACAGTGTAATGAACATGTATATTGAGAGACAATGTGAGAAGAAGGAAGAACATGGAAAGCTGTAGTGAGAAGACCCAGATTTAAATCCCTGCACCACCACTTAGCTATTGTTTAACTTTGCGCAAATTACTCTTCTTTTTTGCGATAGTTTTCTAATCTGCAATATAAGGATGATAATACCTAACTCAAGGTGTGTTATGAGGATTAAATGCACTAATACAAAGAATCTACTTTAATACACAGTACATAATCAGTTATTATTAACCTGTGTAGTTTGTTTCCTTGTTTTGTGTTATTATGAGAATTTTTTAGAAGCATATAATTATTGGGTAAAAAGTTGTGAACGTTTTCATCTTCCTTAAAAAAAATGATTTGCCAAATTGTACTGTCACCAGCACTATATGAAAATAAGTTTTATCACAGTTCTATCACCCTGGTATATTTTGGTTTTCAAATATTTGGTAGTTTAATAGGGAAAAAAATGGAACCTTGTTTTAGTTTGCAGCTTGACTACTAGTTTGAATATTTTTTTAACTTTACCTGTAATTCCAGAATTGCATATTTAATACTTTATTGAAGATTTTAAAAAAGTATATAGGAGCAAAAGTATACGATTTAAGCCCAATATGTCTTTTTATGTCATTGATCTCCTTCCAGCACACAGAAACATGTAACTTTACATAATTCCTTGAATAGACAGGGATATTTAAAATAAGCCATTCTCTATCCTGTTGTTGACATTATGCAACATTTTGCTGGTGTTGTTGTTGCTGTTGTGCAACAATGTGCCACCCAGGTGATTTTGACTCATAGTGACCTCATATGGCAGAGTAGAACCGCCCTATAGGGTTTTCTAGGTTGTAATCTTCATAGAAGCAGATCACCAGGTCTTTCTCCTGCAGGGCTGTGGGTGAATTTGAACTGACCGCTTAACCTTGAACCACCAGGGCTCCTTTCAAATGCTTAGTACTATCCTTGGTATAAAAATAGGAGAAGTGAAAAAAATAGTGACGATTTGACTATAGTGTACAGGAGACTCAGGCAAAATAAGTGAAAGATGAAAGTACTGAGGTAGGCATGAGTCAGAGTCATTGAGCAGTCTGTAGAAGACCTGATGCTTTACTACTAAAGTTGCCTCTGCTTTCTTGTTGGTGAAGAGCAGTGCTGTGTACTAATAACCACAAATGCCTGGCAGGAAGGAGAGGGAGATTTTCTTTTGTTTTGCTTGGCTGCTGTTCTTATTCTGTTTTATCTGTGATTCTTAGATAATAACTTTCTTCCTCTGAAAATATTGGGCTCTCTCTCTGGGGAATTTGTTGCATAGACAAGTTGGATTCCTTCCTGTTGACTTTTAGCAAGATACATGTATTAGTCAGAATTGGGCATACTTGAAACTTCTGATTCCGTGAATGGAATTTGATTGTAGCAAAAGCTAGCAAGCACCAAAATATAATAAGCTTGTTATTTGAGTAGTATTTTCCTTTGAGTACTGTGTCTGTTGGCTGAGTGGCATGGAATATGGATGAAAATAAATAAAAGTAATAGGCCAGGTTTATATCTTACATGGGTAAAACCAAAAACCAAACCAAACCTGTTGCTGTCGAGTCAACTCTGACTCATAGCAACCCTATAGGACAGAGTAGAACTGCTCTGTAGGGTTTCCAGGGAGTGGCTGGTGGATTCGAACTGCCAACCTTTTGGTTAGCAGGGGTAACTATTAATTGAGAATCTTGCCACTCCACTGTTGTTATTAATAGGCCCTTTAGTACTTTTCCATCTTGAATAGGAATCAGAGAAGATTGCTGTACTTTACCTCTAGCTTGGTACCTTTTATTTCACCTCAGAAATTAATGCAGCTCTGGGATAGAATATAGAAGCTGTTTAATACTAATCAGAAGTTGAACAAACTCATATTAAGTATGAGTAGTATGGCAGTGTGATTTAACTCAGTATGGTGTGTTGACATGAAGGTTTATATCCTTTATTCTCAGAAGGGATGAGGGAATCCTAAAGATCAGTACTCATTTAGATCAAAAAATTAAATGAGTAAATATAAGCTTGCAGTGGCCATTTCTATTTGACTAAATCTGCTTATATATTTCTTTTCCCTGTTATAGAGATTAGGTTAAGAAGAAATATCTAGTGATATTTATTAATTGGTGATTTAACATTTCTTCAGCCCCTCCCATTCTTCCCCACTTTACATGTTCATTGCCGTGTGTGTGTGTGTGTGTGTGTGTGTGTGTGTTTGTGTGTGTGTGTGTATAGATAGAGAATTCTTAGAACTACCTGTATACAACAACAACAACAAAAACTAGTAGAGAGACGAGAGGAAGGCCTAGCCCCAGACTCCTCCCACAGAACCAGACACAGGCATAAGGCACGTTAGGCCTCACCTGCTCAGGGAGATGAGAGCATGCTGCTAGCTACCTTCAGTGCCCTCGTTCCCATAGGGTGGCTTGGTGATACCAAAAGATTTAATTAAATAGTATTTTACAAATTTTGAATTCAGTACTTAATCTTGCTGCAGATCGGGCATTTAGCAGAACAAGACTCAGTAGTTTTAAAAAGTGAAATAAATTATTTTACTCTTGTTTTGAGAGTTTTTTTGTGTGATTGTAAAAGTAATACATGTTAAAAAGTATAAAGCAGCAGAAGAAAATCCACCATCCTCCTGCTACTATGGGCCATCACAATATAGTATGTATAGTAATGAGTGATTTCTTACATCATCATATATGTAGCTCCCTCTAAAATGTCAGTGTTATGGGATAATTTCCATTTTTAATGTGTGATATTACAGAAAGATCCAGATTCTGAACGGTGATCAATTAGATGCAAATTAGGACCTCCCATTTCTATCACTGTTGTTTTTATTCTAGTCAAATTCATTTCCATTCACTAATTTGAGTTCTTTTTGGTACTTGTTGAGGTAATAAATGCTGCCCTGCACTCGTATATATTCCAACTTTGTACTGGCTGTTAAGAGCTGGTAATTTCATGATCTCAGACCGTTTCACAATGAATACGAAATCTGTATAATTATGGTATGCAATAAACTCATAGCTCTTAATTTCTCATAGCATTTAAACAAAATGTTTGAAATTATTTCTCTGTTATAGATTGGTTGTGACCGTAGCCAAAACCTTGTGGACATCTGTAGGGAGAGGCAGTTTCAGGCCTTTATCTGTGATGCGTTGGCAGTACCAGTCCGCAGTGAGTCCTGTGATGCCTGTATCTCCATTGCTGTCATTCACCATTTTGCAACAGCAGTAAGTATTATCATTCTTTAAGAATGGTAACCAAAGTGGCAAAAATAGTCAGGGACACTATTTTAGCTTTTACTTCTTTCCATTCTCTTTCTGTCACACAATTTGCCGTTTGTTAAAAAAGCATGTGGAATGAAGATGAGCTACATGGGAGTTAGTCAAGTTTACTTAATCAGAGGCTGATTTGGACCCTAGCTTGCCTTTATTGCCACATGTTTCTGCCTTTTTTCTGCCCCAAGTATCTTCCACCTTTCAATGCCTTTCTTCAAAGTCATAGAATTTTAGCTGGAAGAGACTTTAGGCGATCATCGGTTCTAGGCCACTTGATTACTCTCTTCTCAGACTCTGAGCCTCTTTATTTCTGTTTTCCATATTTCTTTCTGAGCCCTTCCTCTCATCCCTGTCATCTGAGTCTCACTTCATTCCCATTCTTTTTTTTTCCTCTTTTCTCAAAACTCTGTCTTATATAGCTGGCAGTATTTATGTCATAGACTTTTAAAATTAGTCTTGTACGTTCACAATTTAAAAATAAGTAAAGTTAGTATTTTATATTTCTCTCATTTAAAAAAAAAACTTTTTTCTGTGTGCCAGCAGTTTCTGATCTAAGAAATAACTTTACAGATCACCCTGTGACAGGGTCACTGACCTTTTCGGTAGACCTTATAACCTTAACCGAATTGAAAACAAAACAGAAAACCTTCTGTGTCATTTGTCCCTTCAATCATTAGCTTTTTATTTTTAAAAGTAACCAAGGGAATCTACTGGACTGGAGCAAATGGGGCTGGGGAGGCTCTTTATAGTAAAAGCCACTGGCCATCAGTACACCTAGAAGCATTATTGCGAACACAGAAAGGCTTGAAAACAGCAACTATACCAGTAAATTAAAAAAAAAATCCTCTTCGCTTGGATGAAATGTTGGCACGCGCTGGTCCCTTCAACCACATATTCAGATGTGTACAACTCATTGTCAGTGGACTATCTTTGCCTTCAATTCATAAAAAGATAGTAATACCCATACCCACAAATACATATATATGCATACTAACACATGCCTGTATATATATCTCCGTTATTTTGCAATTGCAGATATGTTGAATGCCGTCAACTGTACAAAGTCCTATATAATGTTAGAAATTTCTCATATCCACCTTTCTCTTGTATCTATTGTCATTTATTTATTAAAAAATAATTTGCTGAAAATCAATTATGTGCTAGACAAAGACTCAGTCCCTGCTTTCATAAAGCTCATACCTAGTGAAAGGGGTAGCATTTATTTAGTTGTTGGTTTGGATTCGTATGTTGTTGGCTGAATGCCACGGATTTGGACTTTGAGAGCCATTGGAAGGCCTTACATATATGAGTGCCTTGATCAGATTTGTGCCTTATGGGGGTCCTGTTTATGTCACTATGGAAGATAATTCAGGATATGAGGCAAGATTGACTGTGGAAGGGCAATTTTAGTTGTCCAAGTGTCTGGGAACAATGAGATAAGGGAGTTACAGTACTAGTAAAAGAGTTCTACTGTCCTGTACTTCATCCCTTCACCACTACAGTGTCCTTTCCAGCCTGCCTGATTCTTCCTTAACATCACTCCTAGTATTTTATGTTCTTTTTACCTTTGTAACCTTGAGCAAGTATTTTTAGTGGTTTCTGAAAACTTAGTTTTCTCATTGTAGAATGAAGATGACGATAACTTATTTCATAGGGTTGTCAGGATAAATGAGACAGTCTACGTAAATTGCTTATCATAGTGTCATACTTAGTAAGAACTCAGTGAGAATGTTAGCTATTATTATTTTAATAACTATTTTCAAGAATTTTTATAAACTGGTCTCACTTTATATTTTTAGCTTAATTTCTCAATATTCCCCAACTCTAAGACCAAACTTGGAAAAATCTTTACAAAGTTTCCTCACACTAACTCGTTTCTCTATAAACTATGCATTTAAAGCTGCTTCCTTCCACTCTAATACTTGATGTAAGATTATTTCTTTGGCTTTTGTGGTCATTTTCAGTGAGTCACTTAGGTGTACAATACAGTGTATGTTACTTTGACAATTGAAGAAGATATCATCCAAGGCTAGGAGAGCTGTGGAACTGGAGACATCAGTTTCTTTTTATCAACTTTATATATGTATGTATGTGCATATGTGTGTGTATTAATAGTTCAAATCTCATTTTTCTTCAGTTGCTAGGCTTGCATCCTTAATGTAGTTCATTATTATATTTTCCTCCTCTGTTAGCTTGCTGGAGCCCTGGTGGCACTGTGGTTAGGCGTTTGGCTGCTAACCAAAATGTCGGCAGTTTGAATCCAGCAGCTGCTCCTTGGAAACCCTATGGGGCAATTCTACTCTGTTCTATAGGGTCGCTGTCTTAGTCATTTAGGGCTGCTCTAACAGAAATACCACAAGTGGATGGTTTTAACAAAGGGAAATTTATTCTCTCACAGTCCAGTAAGCTACAAGTCCAAACTCAGGGCATCATCTCCAGAAGAAGGCTTTCTCTCTCTCTTGGTTCTGGAGGAAGGTCCTTGTGATGCATCAGTCTTCCTTTGGTCTGGGAGCATCTCAGTGCAAGAACCTCAGGTCCAAAGGACACTCTCTGCTCCTGGCACTGCTTTCTTGGTGGCATGAGGTTCCCGTGTGTCTCTGCTCACTTCTCTCTTTTATATCTCAAAAGAGATAGGCTAAAGACACTATCCAGTCTTGTAGACCTCATCAGTGTGATAGAGTTTACAACACATAAGGAAATAAAATCATATTTACAAAATGGTGCACAATCATACAATACTGGGAATCATGACCCAGCCAAGTTGACAGATATTTTTTGGGGACACAGTTCAATCCATGACAGTCGCTATGAGTCAGAATCGACTCAACAGCAGCAGGTTTTGATTTTCTTATTTTTTTGGTTAGCTTGCTAGTTAGGCAGTCTTTGACATCAGAGTCTACCTTATATTGGTACTTTTTCTCCCTTCCGGAACAATACAAAACTATCACGGCAGTTTAACTACATTTAGCCCCTTCCTGCCTTTTATGGTATTACTATTGTGTATTATTATTTTTACTGTTTTAAACTGTCAATATTCACTTATATGTACTCATATGATTTACAGTTTCTGATGTTCTTCCTTCTTTCCTACATTTTCAAGGTTTCATAAGGGATTAATTTCTTCTGCTTAAAGAATTCTCTTTGCTATTTTCTTTAATGTAGGTATAGCATAGGTAACAAAGTCTCTCAGCTTTTGTGTGTCTGAATGTCTTTATTTTATCTTTATTTGAACAGATGTTTTCACTAGGTATTTAATTCTAGATTGACACTGTTTTCTGTATTTTCCACCCTTTTTTATGTCTATGCTTCAATCTGGATACTTCAGACTGACCTGAATTTTGGTTCAGTAATTCTGTTCAATGTGTCTAATTTGCTATTAAACTCATCTATTGTATTTTTCAGTTCTACGATTTGTTTGACTTTTTTATATATTTTAGGTCTTTACTGAAATTCTTTGTCTTTTCCTCTAGCTTTTTGAACATATTAACCATAGTTATTTTAAGGACTGTGTTTGAGGGTTTGTTTCTATGGTCTGTTTTCAGTCATTTGGTGCTGATTGTTCTTAGTGTACCTCATAATTTTTGATTGGATGCTGAACATTGTGTATTAAAATGTTTGGATGATTTTATTTTCCTCCTAAGAGTGTTTATGGTAGAAGCAGATCATTTTAATTCTGTGGAGAGTTTTTTTTAGGCTTTGTTTGGACCAGTTTATATCTATTTTAGTTTTTTCCCACTTCCGGCTTGTGGCCCTTCTGGTCCCAGGTGAAAGCCTAGGGTGTATTCTATGGACATTACACCTTGGTGGGCCAAGGTAAAAAAGCCTCTGTCTCTCTAGTATCATTTTGATGCTAAATTCTCTGTTTAGCTTTTTAACTTCCCAGCTGCTACTGTGCTGAGTGTCTTGGTATTTCACCCTGTGCATGTTTAGGAATTGGCAAATACCTTGAGGGGAGTTTGCATGTAGATTTTTGGGATCCCTTCCCTGCAGTTCCCCTTTCTCCAGGATTTTGTCCCTCAATTCCCAGCTCCGTTGGCTTCCCTGAACTCCAATCCTGGTCTCCTCAACCCAGGAGACTGCTGCTTTCTGCTAGTGCCCTATTCTCCACATTGCAAATTGGCAAATAATCTCAGAAACAAGCTGGGGTGAGTGTAGAGCTCACTTTGGTTTAATTCCCTTCTCTCAGGGATTATAGCCCTTCAAGTCTTGCCTGCAGTGTTGCTTTTCAGTACCTTCAAGCAGCTGTTGTATGTATTTTATCCACCTTTTATGGTTGTTTTCAGAGGAAGGGTTAGTCCAAAATAAGATACTTCATCCAAGACAGAAGTAGAAGTCTCCTTTATACATTTTATACAATTTCTTTGTACAACAAGCATTTTATAAATGTAATGATTAGCCTAAAAGTACTTCATATTACTGCTCCTAGCCTTACAAGAGGTCACCAGTTGTTTTCTGTATCTAGTCAATCAAAGGAAAAGTTACAGGGAAGATTAACAGAAATGAAAATACCCTTTGCCCTACTTCCTCAATTCATTTTTTCTCACTCAGCAAAATGGCCCTTCTCTGTTTTTTCTTTTTTATATAAAATTGCTTTGTTAACTTTCCTGGGCTGTTCATCCTAATTGAAACAGTCGTACAGTCAGTTATATTGTTTCCTTTCTTTATCTCCTCCTGGTTGATAATTGGTAATGTCTTTTTTTATTAGGAACGTAGAGTGGCAGCTCTCCAAGAACTTGTTCGACTCCTGAGACCTGGTGGGAAGGCACTCATTTACGTCTGGGCAATGGAACAAGAATACAATAAGCAGAAGTCCAAGTATCTTAGAGGAAACAGAAATAGCCAAGGAAAGAAAGAGGAGATCAGCAGTGATGCATCAGTGCAGGAGTTACTTGAGCAAATGCCTGACATGGGCGATCAAGATTCAGCATGTTCTGTCCCCTCCATTAGTGACTTTTGGGAGGGAGGCTGTAATTCAAGTAAAGTTACTAATTCTAAGCTGCCTGTTCACACTAACAGGACTTCTTTTCATTCTCAAGACTTACTGGTTCCCTGGCACCTTAAGGGAAACCGTGGTAAAGACAAACCTGTTGAGCAGTTTGGTACAGTAGGATCCCATGACCCAGGTCCTGTGTTTCATCGTTACTACCATGTATTCTGTGAGGGAGAATTGGAAGCCGCCTGCCAGACTTTGAGTAATGTCAGCATTCTGCAAAGCTACTACGATCAGGGAAACTGGTGTGTGATTCTTCAAAAGCTCTGATTATGTAAACCTATCATGTATGGGGAAGAAATGCTCAGTTGTTTGTTTGTTTCTTTTTTTAACAGGAGACTGAGTTAACTGTCTTTTTAGTTAAAGAGAAAACTTGTGGGGAAGTACCAAAAGAGAGCTCTGAGAGAAATTTGGAAGTAGAGATTAGTTAGGAGACATTCAGTCTGCTACTGTTGCTGACCTCATTCCACCCATAAATGCAGGCTCCTCCTGTAGGGTTTGATCTCTGCTTTCCTCAGAAGAACAGGGATGGTTTTGAAAAGTGATCAAAGTAGTTTGAATTGTTTGGGATCTGTGGATAAAAGTACAGCATTTTGAAAATAAACTTTTGTTATAAAATGTTACTAAGTGAACTAAGTTACTTAGAATTTCAGTGTAGAAATCATACAGCGTTTTTTTTTTTAAATTGACCCTAGGATTTGTCTTTGACAGCCCTTATTCAGACTGTTTCTGATCCCTGAAATGTTCTCTCCTTCCTCTCCCTCATCCCAAATGCCACCATCTTCTTTACTCCTGGAATCAGATGTGAATCCGTGGCCCACTGAGCTCTTTGGTCAAGGACAGTGACATTAACATCTCTGCGTCTCACCTGTTCCCAGCCCAGGATCAGGCCCTCCGCAATGGCATTGATCGATTTGATTTGCACTGGAGCCCTTCCTGTCTTGGTCTTACCCTGTAGAAACCTCTCCAGAATTATGGACTCCTCAGGGGTAGGGTTAGATCCTTCAACTCTGTTCAGTTCAACCCAAACTCATGGAGATCATTCCCAGGCCCTGCCCTGTGCTAGGAACAGTGTGGTAGACTCCAGGATTAGTAAGTCCTTCAAACGTGCTGGCCTGGACCTGCCTGAGGGTCCCTGCCCTTGCTGCTCACTCTGCTTGGATCTGCATGTGCTGCCCCTCATTATTCAGGGCTCAGTTCACATGTCAGCACCTTAAAGGGACTTTTTATTATTTAGGGTTTTTTTTTTTTTAACTCCTCATTCTCCCTCAGCCCACTCCCTGTACCGGTAACCCCTAATCCTCTTTTTTCTCAATAGTTTGCCTAGTCTAGATATTTCATAAAAGTGGAGGAATCATAAAATATTTGTCCTTTATTTCTAGCTTATTTCACTTAACACATAACAACATTTTAATAAAGAAAATATTCCTGGTCAATAGAAAATTGTCTATAAAGTTTTACCTGTGACTGTTTCATAAAATCATAGATGATAACTACACTAGTCCCATACCTTACTAGCATGGAACTTGACACATAGTAGGTACTCAGTAACATTTTAGTTACGCAGATAGCATGCATTAGTTAGTAGGAGGTTCATTGAACAGGTATTGTTGAGCCCCTACTATGTACCAGTTACTATTTTAGTTACCGGGAATGGAGCAGTGAACAAGACAGAGAAAGCTCTTGCCCTTATGGAGTGTACATTCTAGATGCAGGACAGACAATAAGCAAATAAGTCAATATATACTACAAGTCCAGATAGTGATAAATGCCATGAAAAAAATAAAACAGGGTAAAAGGAGGGGGCAGATTTCCATCCGGGAGCAAAGGATTATTTTTAAATGACTGAAATAACTACTAATCCTGACAGTAATTTGTTACCAAGAGTTCACAGGTATTCTTAATGCATTGATCTAGTTACTAAAGATAACCCCAAATGTGCTCTTCTGCCTCTTTTATTTAAATAGCAAAAGTTAGACTGTTGCTAGTCAGACCTAATTAGGCCCTTATAGCCAAAGCTATGGAGTCATTATCAGTTATTTCTACTCCATCCATAGTTTGTCCCAGTCCAGATACAATCGGGTTATTTTTTACTTAGGCGGCATCTTCTAGTAGCTCAGTTAACTTACCACCAGGAGGAACAAAGCTGGAAACTTACCCATAGGTCAAATTCTCATGCAGAAGGCAAAGGGAGTTTTGTTTCGTTTTAATACATTACTCCTAGCATGTATTGCTTTTGCAGTACTAATGCTTAAAACTAAAGAAAAATGCCTTTCTGTGAATGACTGCCTAGAGAATTATACTTACGTATCTTGTTACTAAGTATTAGTGATACTTATCCTCAAGCACCAAGCATTCAGAAACATGCAGAGATTAATAATAGGTATTAGAAGAGACAGTGATTATCTTTTTTAAAAAAATGTACGTATAAATTTCTCATTCACAAATTTATACACATACTGTTTTGTGACATTTGTTGCAATCCCCACAATGTGACAGCACACTCTCCTTTTCCATCCTGGATTCCCTGTGTCCATCGACCAGTTCCTGTCCCTTCCTGCCTTCTCATCTTGCTGTTGTACAGGAGCTGCCTATTTGGTCTCACATATCTGATTAAAATAAGAAGCACATTCCTCACATGTATTATTATTTTGTTTTATAGTCCTGTCTAATCTTTGTCTGAAGAGTGGGCTTCAGGAATGGTTTCAGTTCTGGGTTAACAGAGTGTCTGGAGGCCATAGTTTTGGGAGTTCCTGTGGTCAACAGTGATTATCTTTGTCATGAAATTTCAGTACAAGATTATAGTTGTTCCCTAAAGAACAACGTTGAAGCCATAAAACATAACATGGAGGAATCTGGAGGGCATTATGCTGAGTGAATTTAGTCAGTCACAGAAGGACAAATATTGTATAAGACCACTATTATAAGAACTCAAGAGACGGTTTAAACACAGAAGACAACATTCTTTTATGGTTACGAGGGTGGGGAGGGAGGATGAAGGTTATTCACTAACTAGATAGTAGACAAGTATTAGGTGAAGGGAAGGACAGCACACACTACAGGGGAAGTCAGCACAACTGGACTACACCAAAGCTAAAAGTTTCCTGAATACAGTCAAACACTTTGAGGGACAGAGTAGCAGGGGTAGGGTTCTGGGGACCAT
>NW_004444030.1:3093172-3145497 GCF_000243295.1 Trichechus manatus latirostris | reverse complement strand
CATAACAAAGCTTATTAAGAAAATGTTCTGCATCCTACTTTGGTGAGTGGCGTCTGGGTTCTTAAAAGCTTGCAAGCGGCCATCTAAGATGCATCAATTAGTCCCAACCCACCTCGAGCAAAGGAGACTGAAGAACACCAAAGACACAAGGAAAGTATTAGCCCAAGAGACAGAAAGGGCCACATAAACCGGAGACTTCATCAGCTTGAGACCAGAAGAACTAGATGGTGCCTGGCTACCACCAAAGACCGCCTGACAGGGAACACAACAGAGAGTCCCTGATGGAGCAGGAGAAAGGTGGGGTGCAGAACTCAAATTCTAGTAAGAAGACCAGACTTAATGATCTGACTGAGACTGGAGGAACCCGGGAAAGCATGGCCCCCGTATTCTCTATCAGCCCAGAACTAAAACAGTTTCCGAGGCCAACTCTTCAGACAGGGATTGGACTTGATGGTGGGACACGGGAAAGTGATACTCGTGAGGAGTGTGCCTCTTAGCTCAAGTAGATACAAGAGACTAAATGGGCAGCTTCTGTCCGGAGGTGAGATGGGAAGGCAGAGAGGGTTAGGAGCTGGTTGAATGGACATGAGGCATCAGGGGTAGAAAGCAGGAGTGTGCTGTCACAGTATGTGGAGAGCAATTAGGGTCACATAACAATGTATGTATAAATTTTTGTATGGGAGACTAATGAAATGTAAACTTCATTTAAACTACAACAGTAAAAAAAAAAAAAAAATTGTTCCCTTTAGGTGAATTTATAAGGTTCATGATACAGGAAGAAAGAATGTAGAGCTAAAAATAGTTTTATTTCTGATACAAATTCTGGGACTTTGCATTAAAATTTTAAGTTCAACTCATACTAATACATTTTAAAATCTAGATAAAATAGATGACTTTTTGAAGATGAAAACATAAAAACTGACTCAAGAACAAGTAGAAAAATTAAAGATGCTTATTAATGAGCTGAACACATTCTTTATAACATGTCCTTTATTATATGTATGTTTTGCCAATATTTTATCCCAGTCTGTGGCTTGCCTTTTTTATTTTATTAACAATGCATTTGAAGAGTCAACATTTTAAAATGTTGATGAAGTCCAGTTTGTCAGTGTTTAAATTTTACAGGTCATGCTTTTTGTGTCCTATTTAAGAAAATTTTGCCTTCCCAAATCACTTAGGATTTTCAACCAGAAGTTTTGTGTTTTAGCCCTTACATTTAGGTCTATGATCCATTTTGAATTAATTTTTGTATATAGTGTGGGGTGAGAGTGGGCTCATTTTTTTTTTGTTTGTGGCTATCCAATTGTTATAGCATCATTTTTGAAAAGATTGTTATTTCCCAAATGAATTGCTTGGCACCTTTGTCAATAATCATATTTTGATTATGACATATATATGTGAATCAATTTATGGAGTCTTTTTCTTTGATCTATATGTCTATTTTTATGCTAGATCACACTGCTTTGATTACTGTAGCTTAATGATAAATAAGTCTTAAAATCAGGTATTATTAGGACTCCAGCTTTTTTTCTTTTATGCACTTAATAACAAAACTTCAAAATACTTGAAGTCAAAACTGACAAAACTACAAAGAAGTAGACAAATCTACCATTGTAATTGGAGATTTCAATAATTGATAGAACAAGGACATAGGAAATCAGACTTGAACTAATGCAATCCACTAACTTAGCCTAATTAACATTTATAGGACATTCTGGCCAACAACACTAGAATACACATTCTTTTCAAGTATACATGGAATATTTACTGAGTCATATTCTGGGTCATAAAAGAAATCTCACTAAATTTAAAAGGATTCAAGTCATATATCTTCTCTGGCCACGATGAAATTAAATTAGAAATTACTCACAGAAAGGTCTCTGGAAAAATGCCCAAATATTTTGAGTCAAAATTAAAGAAGAACTCAAAAGGGAAATTAGAAAGTATTTGAACTAAATGAAAAGGAAAGCACAACATATCAAAATTTGTGGGATGCTGCTTGTGCAGGAAGCAGTTTACATTGCAGACCTGAGACGTACTCCTTAGAAAGGCCTGCTGGCAATGTCTGCTCTTTGCTGGTATCTGGGAACTTGGATTTCAGGAGGGTTCCCACCCTGACTGATCAGACTGGTTCACTGTGCCTAAACTGTGCAATCAATATAGCTTGTGTTGAACACCTGCTTTCCTTCTAGGAGTCTGGAATTTGGGTATGTGCCAGGGCAGAGGCTGCCTACATGACCAAAACAAAACAAAAAGCCATAGCTGTCAAGTCAATTCTGACTCATAGTGACCCTATAGGACAGAGTACAACTGCCCCGTTGGGTTTCCAAAGCTGTGATGTTTAAGGAAGTTTTCCCATAGAGTGGCTAGTGGGTTCAAACCACTGGCCTTTCGGTTTGCAGCTGAGTGCTTTAACTACTGCACCGCCAGGGCTCCCTCATGACCAGCCCCAATAAAAACCCTGGGCACCGAGTCTTAAATGAGCTTTCCTGGTTGGCAGCATTTTGCACATGTTCCAACTTGTTGCTGAAGGAATTAAGTGTATCTTGTTTGTCACCGCCAGGAGAAGACTCTCGGAAGTTTGCACCTCGTTCCCTTTAGACTTGGCCCCATGCACCTTTCCCTTTGCTTGGTATCCTTTCACCATAATAAATCATAGCTGTGAGTATGACTACATGCTGAATCCTATTGTTGCGAGGAACTCCAGGTCCTGCTTGCCGTGACTCATCACAGCCAATAAATAAGAGGCCGAGATGAGAGATCAGAAAGGCAGCTTTATTTTGTTGCGCAAGGAAACGAACAGTCAGGGCTGGTGCCCCAAGACTGTTCAAGGATCAGGTTTAGGGAGGTCGCTTTTATAGAGCTTACAAGCAGGGATATCATGTGAATTACATCAGTAACATTCTAAATCATGATACACAGGCACAGTAGCGGTTACTTACAACTTCATAGGATGTATGTTTAGAAAATGGCAGTTAAACTCCTCCTAGGGATGGGAAAGTTATTACGTATGAGGCACTTAATGAGCCAAGGTTAACTTTAGGTCTCTTGAACTAGTTGAAACCGGCTCTCACTGGCTTACTTGTCCTGCCTGAAAGAGAAAATACAAGCTCTGAGGTGTAATCTCTACTCTGGGATTTCCCTCAGTATCAAAGGCTGCTGCCTTACTATGAGTGCTCCTAGTGAATCACTGAACCCGGGAGTGGTCTTCAAGACTCCCAACAAACCACTAAAGTAGTTCTTAGGAACAACTTTATAGCACTAAATGATTATATTAGAAAAGACAAAATGTTTTAATTCCAATGACCGCAGCTTCCCAGAGGAGAGATGATGATTAGCTTGCAACAGTGTGCTCAGAGTGGAGGTGGTGAGAAATATAGGATTTTGGATATGTATTTTGAAGGTTGAGCCATCAGGATTTCTGATGGGTGGGATGCGGGATGTGAGAGAACAAGAGGTGACAGCGATGTCCCTACACACATGAGAATGGAACTTCTCAGCAGCTCTTGGAGTTGTCCTGTGGGGCTGCCATCTATTAGTTCAAATGCAATTTTGGTTTGTTCTTTTATTCCCCTCCTTGCTTTCAGGCATGAGTCCATCATGGTGGTACCCTGAGCAAATCTTCCCAGTAATAATACATCTGCAAACAAACCCTGCAGTTACTTTCAGCTCAGATACTCCATGCACTGCTGAGCAGCTAGATGTTCAGTCAGTGCATGAAAACAGAAATAAACCAAATGCAATGCAAGGATTGTCATTACAGATTCCTTTTAGGAACCATTAGACCAAGATAAATAAACACATCCACGGATTCCAAACTGTTGTGAGCAATGGAAAGGCAGGCAAGTGATGACATTCTATTTTTAGTAACTCACTAAAAAAAAAAAAAAAAATTTCCCCAAGAAGAGCCAGGCGTGCATGAACATGACCTTCAAGTGCCCTTCATAGAAGCAAGGGGAAATTAATGGTGATGAAAAGGAGTTTCGAGCTTCATTTTTGCCTTACCTTCTTTTGTAGCTGTATTTGCAGGTCCCAAAAAAATCTAAAAAGCAAATGTGAAAGAAAAAAAAACAAACACAGATGTTCTGAGTGCAAAGTCTCATTGTCAACATATGGAAAAACAATTGGACTGTTATTGATTAATAAGAAATGGCTAAAATAAATGGCAAAAAACCCATCTAATACCATTTTTAAGATAGTCCACTCTGGCTTTTGTAGTTTACAACAAGGAAAATAGGGCATTTAAGGAAATAAAAGCTATTAAAAGCTGTTTTAAAGAATCAACATGAAGAGCTAAAGAGAGCTGTGCAGGGTTAAGAAAGGAATTTTTTTTTCAGGTTTTTAAAATAACATTTATTTTTTCTTTTCAAACTTTTAAAATATGTGCATTATAGAAAACTGAAAAGCAAAGAACACTAAAGACATCCAAAATCATTGTGATGATTTGATTAGTTTGACCTGTCCTTCTACATCCTATGTATGTATACACAACTGAGCATACATTTTTAGGTGGTTGAGGTCACACAGTATGGATCATGCTTTTTTTCACACATCATGAATATTTACCAATTCAAAATCCCAAAGCCATATTTTGACAGCCAAGAATACACTACACTGACTCAATGAGGAAGAAAAAAAAAGAAATCCTGCCTTTCTTGAGGACAAAAATTTCATAAAAAACAAAAATGGTAACAGCCCTCTAGATAAAGATATTGGCAGAGTTACAATGAAAATACTGCATTCTCTTAAGGCTCAATTTAAAATGAAATATAAACCAATAGAGTACAGTAAGTATAATGCTCCTAAGAGAATTAATTCTCAGATCTATTAAAATATTAGCAAGGTGTTTCCATTGAAGTTAACAATATATTCCTATAGTACAGCCAACAGATGCACACATATATCAATGGTTATCATCAAAATGTAAATATGGAGACATCTGCATACATCCCTCCCTTTGCACTTCCTTCTGCCCCTCTGCAGCCAAACTAATCAATCTTGATGTACACTGCTCAGAGGTGGTTTAATAATTCCGTGTCCAAGATGCTTTTCTATTAATTATAGCAAAAAGATATTTACAAATTGGTTAACTTACTAGCACTACTTTTTATCATACATTATTACCTCAAGACATCTAAAAAGCTTAGATGTTGCAAAATAATAAACATTGTCCACAATAAACACAGGTACTTCTATAAAACATGCAAATATAGACTTACGGTTATAATCTCAAACTTTTCTAGATATGGAGATACTAGACAAGAGCCTTTCTCTTTGCCCTTCCTCGTTTCCATCTTCCACCATTTCAATGACTAAGTACAGAAATATGTCTAGCTCCAAGAGGTAGACTAACAAAGGTCACTCCCAGAAGACAGCCCTTCCTATAAACTAACAAAAGGACATTTACAAAGAGATTGTTTTCTACCTCTACTTTTAAAATACTTTGGGCATTAGGACTTGTTTGTCCTTTATTACACAGCAATATTAACTAAAATGCACATATAAAACAATGTTTAGACAATCTGACTTTGTCTAACTCAAAGGCATAGAACCCTTCCCTCTGCACCTCCTTTCCCAGCCCCCCGACCAGCACTACCCAGTATACTGCCTCCAAGACATCAAGTTTTACAATTCCATTCCCAAAATACAACCATTCCTATGAATTAACAGAAAAAAAATATTTAAAGTGTGTTATTTTCTAGATGTTTCAAATAAAGACTTAAGTTTGTCGACTATACACACGTAGCACTGAGTCAACTGCACACTTATAACAAAGGCTACCATTTGGAAGTGTCTTCTAAATAAACATTCTAGTCTAGAACCCCTCCCCTTCTCACCTCTATCAACCCAGTGGACAAATATAAGCATCTGCAATGCTTAGAGGGGACTTTAACAATTTCACTTCCACAAGTCATTTTTCAGAATAGTCTTTCCTATGAATTTTAACACAAAATGTACAAAACGTATTAGTTTACTAACTCTATGTTTGTCATACACTGGCAACCTCTTTATCATCTAGGAAGACTAGATGTTGCAAAATTAGGACTCGGCATTTATATGCACTATATGCATAGCGAAGATAAACAAAACTCACAGACCATATGGGACAATGGTTAATCTTACCTCTCTATAAACATACTAGTATAGAGCCCTTTGCACTTTCTTCTCTGTCTTCCATGAACCAACACAAACATAGTGAGTACTGCTCAGAGAGGTGGTTTGACCATTCCATTTCCAAAAGACAGTATTTCATATGAATTTTAACAAAAGGAGATCTACAAAAATGTTATTTACTATCTCTACTTTTAACATACTTCGTGCACTTCTCAACATCTAGAAAGACTAGATGTTTCAAATAAGGACTTAAGTTTGTCCACTATAGACACAGTAGTGTTGAATAAACTACACACATGTAACAATGGTTATATCTGAAAGTGTCTTCTAAATTGGAACATTCTGGTCTAGAACCATTCATTTCTTCCAACTCCTTTCCACCACAACCCAGCGGATGAGTATAGGCACGTGTCACTTACATGTGGTTTTACTATTTCATTTCCAAGAGTCATTTTCAGAAGACAGCCTTCCTATGAATTTTAACACAAAATGGTCAAAACGTGTTAGTTTACTAACTCTACTTTTGTCATCCATTGGCAACTTCTTTAATATCTAGAGACTAGATATTATAAAAATTAGGACTCATTTGTCCAATATATACACAGTATATACAGTACAGCAAAGTTAAATGAAATGCACATAACATACAAGGCAGTGGATAACCTGAAATTTCCTAGTACACACTAGCAAAACACCTTTTGCAGTTTTTGCTCTCCCATCTCCCTTAACCCAATGAACAAGCAATAAACAAGTAGAAAGCTCACAGAGGTGTTTATCAATTCCATTTCCAAAGACTATTTTCCATCAATTTTAAAAAGCTATTTACAAAGTGTTATTGTACTATCTTTACTTTTAAATACATCAAGCACTTCTGAACATCTAGAAAGATTAGACATTTCAAATAAGAACTTACTTGTCCACTATATACACAGTACTGTTAAATAAAACTGCACACATATAACAATGGTTACAGTCTGAGGTATCTTCTAACTATGACCATTTTGGTCTTAAACAATTCCCTCTCCTCACTTCCTTCTCTCCACCATCAATCCAGCAGACAAGCACAGGCATGTGTAATGCTTAGAGGTGGCTGAACAAATTCAGATCCAAAAGTCATTTACAGAAGACAAAAATGTGCTGATTTTACCAACTCTACATTGTCATACTCTGGCAACCTCTTTTAAAAAAAAAAATTTATTGTTGTACTTTAAGTGAAAGTTTACTATTCAAGTTAGTCTCTCATACAAAAATTTGTACATACATTGTTATGTGACCCTAGTTGCTCTCCCTGTACTGTGACAGCACACTCCTCCTTTCCACCCCAAATTTCCCGTGTCCATTCAACCAGCTCCTGACCCTCTCTGCTTTCTCATCTCGCCTCTGGACGAGAGCTGCCCATTTAGTCTCATGTATCTACTTAAGCTAAGAAGCACACTCTTCACGAGTATCATTTTATGTCCCATAGTCCAGTCTAATCTTGTCTGAAGAGTTGGCCTCGGGAATGGTTTTAGTTTTGTGCTAACAGACAGTCCGGGGGCCATGTCTTCCAGGTCCCTCCAGTCTCAATTAAACCATTAAGTCTGGTCTTTTTACTAGAATTTGAGTTCTGTTACCCACTTTTCTCCTCCTCAGTCAGGGACTTTTTGTGGTGTTCCCTGTCAGGGCCATCATTGGTGGTAGCTGGGCACCATCTAGTTCTTCTGGTGTCAGGCTGATGGAGTCTTTGCTTTATGTGGCACTTTCTGTCTCTTGGGCTAATACTTTCCTTGTGTCTTTGGTGTTCTTAATTCTCCTTTGCTCTAGGTGGGTTGGGACTAATTGATGCATCTTAGATGGACGCTCGCTAGCTTTTAAGACCTCAGACGCCACTCACCAAAGTAGGATGCAGAACATTTTCTTAACGAACTTTGTTATGCCAATTGACCTAGATGTCCCCTGAAACCATGATCCCCAGACCCCTGCTTCTGATGCTCTGTCCCTCGAAGTGTTTGGTTGTATTCAGGAAACTTCTTAGCTTTGGTTTAGTCCCGTTGTCCTGACTTCTCCTGTAGTGTGTGGCAACCTCTTTAACATCTAGAAACTAGATGTTGCAAAATTAGGACTCATTTGTCCGTTATATACACTATACACAGCAAAACAAAATGCATACAACACACAGAAAAATGGTTTTGTCCGAGACTGTCCAAACGTGAACACGCTAACATATTATCTTTTGTAGCTTCTTCCCTCCCTCTTCTTCCAAGCCTAGATACTAGTATACTGCTCAGAGGTGGTTTAACAATCCCAAAGAAAGGAGTTCTTAAATAGTGGTCCATGGACAAGCTTCAAAACGTTTATGAATGAACTGCAATTGCATACAAAATTTTGTGAGAAGGTACATGTGTAATCTTCTTGGGGAAAGAGTCCATATTTTTGCCAGCTTCCTAAAAAAGTTAAAAATCACAAACAAGAGTAAGATCTGAGGCAATGAGTTTCTCCTGTTCATGCTCTTGAGATTCAAACACAGCCCAAAAGCTTCATGGTCTATGCATCAGAGGCAGTGATAGGATGTGATGGTGCTCCTTGGATTTGTGCAGTGTACAAACTGTCCAATGATATATGGCAGACGTGTATGTGTGTGTGGAAGGAGCAGTACATCTAGATGATTATTACTTGACCCAAACTTCTGGACACAACTTGGGATCCTATGTGGAGAAAAGACTATAATTAAAAAATGAAAGAGTCTGTAGGGTATTCCTTAGAGTTTTGTGATTAACCTTCAGGCAGGAATAGAAAATGTATGAAAGGTGATAACCAGGATGCTGGGGATTTTCCTACAGATAACTGTTCCTTTTATTTCTCTAATAGGGTAGAAATGAGATAGCAGCATCTCTTGGCCAGGGCCACTATCCACCACCAGTTGTTTTCAAGTTGACTCCGAGTCATGGCACCTGCATGTCTGTCAGAGTAGAACTGTGCTCCACAGGGTTTCCAATGGTTGCTTTTTTGGAAGTAGATCACCAGAACTTTCTTCTGAATTGCTTCTGGGTAGACTCAAACCACCAACCTTTCAATTAGCAGCGAGTGCACTGACGGTTTGCACCACGCAGAAACTCCACTTATCTTCTAGTGGAATGCTATTTAAGTAGTTACATCTGAAAAGAAAGAATGTTAAAAATTTTTACAAGCATGTGTTCCTTTTAATATAGAAATACAATGAATATTTTAAATCAGGAAAAAGTTAATTGTGCCATAATACACAAAGAACTTTTACAAACAGATATGAAATGATAAACATAGAAAATAGGCAAAGAATATGAATGGGCAACTCATCTTAGTGAGCTTCCCTTCTCTCTGGGATCTTGGCCTCTCAGCCCTGGCTGCCTCAGAAGCTCTCCAGTGCTTTCAAACAGATGTTATTTTTATTTTGTCCAGTTTTCTACCTGTTCTCAGTGGGAGCATTGCCCAATATAATCTACTCCATCAGTTGGAAGTGGAAATCTCAGGGTGCAAGCTGGCTGTCTCACAATCTCAGGATACTAACCGTACCGCAATTATAATGATTCCAGGTGTAATGTTTGATGAGTACAATCCCACTGCATTTGACTTTTGAATTTTAAAAATGGACATTTCTTCCAGTTTCAAATAAATGACAACTAATTTTTAAAATGCAAGTGCTTGACCAAAACAGATGATCGACTTCCAAAATACATTTCCAATTTGTTTTCCTTTTTCTTACATTATTCTAAATAAATATTATATTATCTGAGTAGTTCAAAGTATTTTAATTATTTAGTTCTTTTAAAAACAAAGAGCAAGCCATGTTTTGGGTTCTTGATCTGTACTTGAACGCAAAGCATAATTCTTTTTTTTTTTTTAATATTTTTATTTTTCTTAAATGTTTTAAAGTACATCATTAACCTAAGTAAGGTGGCCCTGGTGGCGCAACGGTGAAGGACTTGTCTACTGACTGAAAGGTTGATGATTCAAACCCACCTAGCAGCTCCTCAGGATAAAGACCTGGTAATCTGCTTCCATAAAGATTACAGCCAAGAAAACCTTATGGGGGCAGATCTACTTTGTCATGTAGGGTTGCTATGAATCAGAATCAACTTCACAGCACCCAAAAACAACCACCGAGATATTTCTGGCTCCAAGGACTTGGATCTATCTAACTATGTCATGGAGATGCCCAACAGGTGTCAGACTATGCATTATTGGGGGCAGACATTAGCTCAATAAAATGTAGTTTTCATCCTGATTATAATTATTAATCCCAATATTTCTGATCAAAATCTCTTACCACTCAACTTAGCTGCCAAAGTCTGTTCCTGGAGCCCGACCAATACACTCTCACATTAACATCTAGTAGTAAGGTCACTAAACTTGTATGTGTGCTGTCTACATTATAAAGCATCTTTAACAACACTAAAATTGTGATTTATTTAGCAGCAGCAGCAGTTCCTCAAGGACTCACAGAAGGAACAATCTCATAAGTTGGTATTCAAAAATCTTCCCAGGCCTCGCTAGCCCTTTTTGATCACTCCTTGCCCTGAACTCCATAGCACTGACAGTCTGAACCTCAAAATTTAGTACTGTGAATTGATTCTGCCTTGTGATGTTCACAATCATTCCATGTGTCTTAGGTTACCAAATCCCATTGACCCCTACTCCTAAATACTTTATGTATTGATTCCCCGCGGCCTTAAGCATCACCGGTCTCTGATTTTCTACACTGCTGCCAAAATGATTTTTATAAAATCTGAAAATGTCTCTCCTTAACTGAACTCTGTCAATGACTTCTAATTTCTAGCAATAAAATCCAAGCTCCTGTACATAACAAATGTGATCCTTGGTAACTGTTATGGGTTGAATTCTCTCCCCTAAAAGATACGTTGAAGTTCTAACCCTCTGTACCTGTAAATATGACCTTATTAAAAAATAAGGCCTTTGCAGATTAATTAGTTAACATGAGGTCATACCAGGGTAGGCTGGGCCCAAATCCAATCTAACTGGTGTCCTTATAAAAAGAGAAGAGACACAGAGAGACAGATGCACAGTAAAGATAGCCATATGAAAAAGGAGGCAGAGATTGGAGCTGCCACAAACCCTGGAATACCTGGGACTATCAGAAGCTGAGAGAGACAGGAGAGAATCTTCCCTTTAAGCCTTTAGGAGTGTGATCTTACCTATGCCCTGAATTAAAACTTCCAGCCTTCAGAACTGTGAAAGAATAAATTGATGTTGTTTTAAGCCACCCACTTTGTGGTAATTTGTTACAGTAGCCCTCGGAAAACGAATACATTAACTGTTTCCTCCTATCTCTCAGTCTTAACTCTCTCTGCTCCCCATCTCATACTGTCTCCATTTATACTGAATTATTTGTTCCTTCTCATGCATGCCTTCATACTTTGATTCTTGCTGTTTCTGCTCCTAAGATGTCCTTCCCTGTTATTTTTTCATACTAAAATCCTACTCATTATTTAAGACCCATGATAATAGTATCTCCTCCATAAGGCATTTTCTCATTCCTCCCAGACAGAGATTATTTCTTCCTCTTCTGATATCCAAAACATTTTATCTGGGATGCTCTTATTTATTCCTTTGCACCGTATTGTGTTCGTTTGTGTGTTTAAATTATCTTCTTTATCAGAATGCTCCATAAGAACAGGAACCCTGTTGATTCATAGTAGGGGACTGTCTTAGGCTGGGTTCTCTAGAGAAGCAAAACCAGTAAAGCGTATAAATATATAGAGACAGATTTATAACAAAGAAATGGCTCACGTGATTGTAGAGGCTGGAAGTCCCAAGTCCATGGATCAGGATAGAGGCTTCTTCTGATTCATGTAGCCGCAGGGGCTGGTGAACCCAAGATCAGCAGGTCGGAAAGCAGGGCTCTTGCTCACAGGCTGTGAATATCAAAGACTCCAAAGATTGGCAGGCAAGACTGCAAGGCTTCTCCTGATTCACGTAGCTGCAGGGGCTGGCGAACCCAGTATCAGCAGGCTGGAGAGCAGGGCTCCGCTCACAGGCTGTGAAGATCCACAGATCCCAAGATGGGCAGATAAGCTGATAGCCCAAGTCCCAAGAACCGGAGGTCAGATGAACAGGAGGCAGCTGCAGGATCCAGAGCAAGTGGAAAGCCAGAATGTCTGCTTATATTTGGATGCAGGCCACGCCCCCAAGGAAACTCCCCTTCAGCTGATTGGCTACTCACAGCAGATCCCATCATGGGAGTGATCACATATAAACGCTGAGAATTGTGGCCCATCCGAGTTGACACACAATCTTAACCATCACAGGGACCAATGATTGTTGATAGAATGTCAGAATTAAAGATATTAGAGCAAAGTTTAAAAGGGAAAGCTTAATAAATTTGGGCTGTATTTATACTTCTTGTGTTTAATCATCTCTCGAAAAGCTCACAAGTGTGTAAAAAAAAAAAAAACCCTCATAATCTAGTATAGTAGAGGTACAGCAAAGGGGTAAGAACCACATCATGCCATCTGGATTTTAAAAGAGGATATATTGTCACTCTCATTTTTTTGTATCATTCAATTTTTTCTTCAGTATTCAAGTAATAATTGTTGAATGTCTACTATGTGTCAGGTTTGTGCTGGTATTGGATAACGCATGGTGTATAAAAAGAGACCTGGCTCTTGCCTTCCTGAAGCTTAAAGTATTGTGAGGGGGACAGACAATATAAACAAGTTAATGTGGAAATAAATAGATTGTTGCAAATTCTGATAACTGCTCCAAAGAAAATGAACCAGAGGTGCTCATGCAGAATACATGTAGGAGAGTTCCAGCAGAATTCGATGACACTACCAAAAAAGTCAATACATTTTTCAAAAATTTTTTCCCATACATACATTGTTACGTGACTCTAATTGCTCTCCCCATACTGTGACACCACACTCCTCCTTTCCACTCCTGATTCCCCATGTCCATTCAGCCAGCTCCTAATCCTCTCTGCCTTCTCATCTCACCTCCGGACAGAAGCTGCCAATTTAGTCTCTTGTATCTACTTGAGCTAAGAGGCACACTCCTCATGAGTATCACTTTATGTCCCACAGTCCGGTCCAATCCCTGTCTGAAGAGTTGGCCTCAGAAATTCTTCTAGTTGTGGGCTGATAGAGATACCAGGGGTCATGCTTTCTGGGGTTCCTCCAGGCTCAGTTAGACCATTAAGTCTGGTCTTCTTACTAGAATTTGAGTTCTGCACCCCACCCTTCTCCTGCTAATACATTTTTTTAATTTAAAAATTTTAACAAGAAATATAGTCACACGTTTCAAACATTTAAAAATACAAAAGGACATTGAATAACTTCACTTTTCACTGAAAACCTATTCATTATTATTTTTTTCAATAATTGAACTATGAAAGTGTATTACTTAATTCATGGCATCTATATGCTCAATATCGTGATCCACCTCCCCTCCCCGCAACAAGTAAACACTTTTATTAGTTCTTGGGTATATTGCCAGAGTTCTTTCATGCAAATACAAATAGATACAAATAAACATTTTTCTTGGCCCACAGGGTAGAATGTTTATACATTGTTCTATACCTTCTGTTTTTTTTTTAAAAATTAATGTATCTTGGTAATCTTTTCATATCCTTGCTCCTTTTTAAAGTTGTATAGTCTTATATTATCTGAAAATACCATACTTTATTTAACCAGTTCACTTTTGATGGTTTGGGTGTTTTCAGCTGTGGCAGGAAATGGCCCCCGAGGATCCCCATCTTCTGGTACTCATGCTCTTGTATAATCCTCCCCTTTTAGCTTGGGCTGACCTAGTGATTTGCTTCCGACAAACAGAATACAGCAACAGTGATGTGATGTCACTTCTATGATTAGGTTGCAAAAGACTGACCTCTGTCTTGCTAGTGGACTCTCTCTCTATTGCCTTCTGAGTTTGCACACTTTGAGGATGTCAGCTGCCATGTGGGAAGGAACTGAGGGCAACCTCTGGACAAGAGCCAGAAAGAAACTGAGGCCCTCAGTCCAACAACCCTTAAGAAACAGAATGCTGCCAGCAACCACTGAATGAGCTTGGAAACAGATTCTTTTTCAGCTGAGCCTCAGATGAGACTGCAGATCCTGGGCTGGCACCTTGACTGCAGCCTTTTGAGAGACCATGAAGCAGAGAGGACCCAGCTAGATTCCTGCCCACAGAAACTGTGAGAATATAATTGTGTATTGTTTTAAATCACTAAATTTTGGAGTAATTTGTTATGCAGCAATAGATAAATAATGCAACAATCTTTAGCTATTACAAAAATACTGCTATGAATTATTTGTATATACATAAAAAATATATCTATAGGCAAAACTCCAAAGTATGGGATTACTGTGTCAGAGGCAATGAGTATTTGTAGATTTGTTTGATATTTTTGTATTGCCTATCAAAGAATCCAAACTAATTTACAATCCCACCAGCAATACATGAGAATACATGAGAATACTGCCCCACCTGAATTTGGATTTTGGAAAAATTTGGATTTTTGCCAGTCTGATAGCTAGAAAATCATAGCTCAGTGTAGATTAATTTGAATTTCTTTTATGAGTGAGGTTGAACATATTTTCATGTATTAATTCATTTATAATTCCTTTTCTGTGGATTGTCTGTTCACATCTTTTGGTTATTTTTCTATTGATTTGTCATGTTTTTCTGTTTTGGTTTCTAAGGATTAGCCCTTTGCCAGAGAAGTTGTAAATATTTTTTTCCAGTTTCTCATTTGTCTTTTTAGTAATTGTGATATATTACCCATATATGGGCTTTTATTTTATGATTTTGGATTTTGAATCAAATTTAGACCTTTCCCACTCCAAGGTATTAAAAAATTCTCCCACGTCTTCTCTCTCCCTCCCCATATTTAAATTCTAGTAATCTTTTGGCTTCATTACTTATATTTAAATGTTTGATCTATTTGGAGTTTATCTTAGTATACAGTGTAAGTTAAGGATCAAATTTATTCATTTCTTCCAGACGGCTACGCAGTTGACCCAATGCCATTTGTTTAATAGTCTATCTTTGACCCACTGGTCTGAGATGCCACATTCCCCATGTATTTATCTTCTATATATATTTGGGTATATTTATGTGCTTTCTCTTTTGTTTCACTGTCTAATTATGCACAAGCAAGCCTAGTCATACGTCCCCACTGCCAATTGCTCTTTTCTCAGAGTTTCCTGTCTTTTTGTTTTTTGTATGAACTTTTGAATCATGTTATCTAATTTTAAGAACCGTATGGTATTTATTGGGATTTAGTAAATTTATATTGTTCATGTGTGTATATGTGTGTGTGTTTATCTTTTATTTTTGTCTAATAATTTTTTCCCTTGCCACCTTATGGAATTCTTTTACCTTTGAATAGATTTCCAATGAGTTCTTTTGATATTTTCACATATCCAGTCATATCATACACAAATAGGAATAGTTTTAACCCCTTCTTTACAAATTTTACAACTCTAATTTCCTTCTTTGGTCTGTTTGTGTTAGCCAATATCTCCAGTATGATGTTAAATAATAATGAGTTTCCCCACACCTGACTGACGATTCCTCCCTTGTGTCCTAAGACCCCAGGGTTGATTAGTTTACTACTCCCCTTTACAAAGAATAAAGAGGCATGGATACCCCCCTGGAAGTAGGGAAAACACAGCACTAGGTAATTTACCAATACCCTACAAGCATACACTACGCATTAACATTATTGTAGGCAGACATTTCTCACCTTCCTTAGAAAGCATAGGATTTAGAGGCGTGGGGGGAGAAAAGACAGAAGAAGTTCCTTGGGCTCTAAAGTCAAGTGGGTATTAAGAGATAGAGAACCTCTGCTGTATTTTAACATTCAGTTTAGACCAGATATAAGGACTTTCATGATACAATGTTCTATCCTCTCTCTACATAATGTTACATGTTGCTGTTGTTGTTAGTTGCTGTTGACTTGTTGCCAATGCGTGACAATCTTATATACAGCAGAATGAAATGTTGCCTGATCCTTCATCATCTTCATGATCATTGGTATGTCTGAGTCCATAATAATGCTACATAAACTCGAAAACCTGTTGACGTCCAGTCAATTCTGACTCATGGCGACCCTATAGAACAGAGTAGAACTGTCCCATAGAGTTTCCAAGGAGCAGCTGGTGGATTCGAACCGCTGACCTTTTGGTTAGCAGCCAAGCTCTTAACCACTGCACCACCAGGGCTCCAATAATGCTACATCCAAAAACCCATTGCCATCGAGTTGATTCTGACTCATAGTGACCCTAAAGGACAGAACAGAACTGCCCCACAGAATTTCCAAGGAGCACCTGGTGGATTCAAACTGCTGAACTTTTGGTTAGCAGATATAGCTCTTAACCACTATGCCACAAGTGTTTCCATAATGCTACAGAGGTGAGGGGGGAAATACCTTTAAAGAACAAAAAATCTATATGCCTCCAGTTATAGACAACCCTCATTATAAATCCTGATTGAGAACTGAATAAACCCAGGTAGACTCCCTGGACTACACAGAGCTCACACACGCAAGCCAGGATATTATCAGCATATCTGATTAAAGTTCATGCCAAATGGCCAGATAGAAGTAGTCTCTATCCTGGGTGATACTAAAGATATCTTCTTCAGAGTAGAAAGGTTGTGAAATGATATCTTACTTAAAGAAAAACTTAAAACCTTTTCCCGTGGAAGCAGGTGGTCCTGTTTCTACTCTAGGTATGAGATTCTTCCCAGGCAACCTTGGAACATAGCCCTGGTTCACTAAACAAATCTCAGTGTCAGCCAAGAGTTTCTCATGAGGGAAATGTGGTTTGAAAACTCGGAGCCAAATGAGTTTCTCTAAAGCCCTTCTGAAATGAGAAATGTGACAAATGACCTGTGTGTTTCCCAGAGGAGAAAGAGAAAGTAGGCACACCTGCCACAATTCGGAGGGAGGAGGTTGGCACTGGCCACCGAGCAGACATCTGGTCAGCCTACTATCTGGTGGTCCAGAAATCAACAGATGTGGTTTTAAGAAGCAATTTTCCCAATTACAGAGAAAATGCTCTTGGGCACAAGGGCTATGATCTATACTAACCAAAAATCATTTTTCCCTCTATTAGTTTTTAATTATTATTGAATCACCATATTACACAGCTAAAATGGCCCTTTGGAGGGTTTTCTACAATCTCTATGTGGTGTGTAATCACCTAGAGCAGTGTTTCTCAAAATGTAGCCCTTTATCACCTGCATAAGAATTACCTGGCAATGCTTAATGAAAATCCAGGGTCCTGGGCCTGTCCAGGTAGAATGAACTAGAATCTCTGAGGGTGGAACCCAGGTGTCTGCATCTTGATAGGGTCCCCATGTGATTTTTGTATGCTCTAATGGTGAAAGGGGATTTGATTCTGTTTCTGATTTAAATATTTCCAACAAATTTGCAACTTTGCCATTCTCCAACCGTGTGCACTTGGGGAGAAAAAAAAAAAAAAACTCATACAACCTGTGAGCCAAAGTTCTCTCATCTATAACTATGGACCTATTACTATAAATATACATGTATAGTCTATATTATGCAGCTAATAATATTCATGGATAGATTTATGCAACAACTTTGTACACTGTAAATACCTATGTAAATGTGATTGATTGTTAAAACAATATGAGATTGTGTAAGTGGAACAAATTGGTGAGGAAATTTAGAAAACGGCTGAGATAACATTTGGCTAAGGTGACAGGCCTTCAAGGAAGGGGTTGCAGTTTAACTTGACTTTGAAAAATGGATTTCACAGGTGTGAGTGGTGAGAGAACAGAGATGAAAGCACAAAAGCATGCACCTACATTTTCAGAGTCTTGTTTTTCTAGGGCAATCGTTCTCAAACTGGCTTCACACGGGGATCACCTGGGGAGCCTTTTAAAAATACAGCAGTCTGAGCCACACCCTGGGCCCATTTGAGAGCTGGGCCCCAGGCATCAGTGTTAATAACTCCCTAGATGATTCTCATAATAATAGTTGAGAACTACTATTCTAGACTGTGTAGTCTTCATGGGGGAGGGGGAAGTGCGAGATGAGCCTGGAGAGAGGGGTTGGGATAGATTACAAAGGTCTTCAAATGCTACTTAAAGAAATGGGGACTTACAAAATAGGGTTATATAATATATATAACTTATATAATAGAGTCCTAATGAAATGTTTCTGAGCAATAGTGATCTTAAAGCACCAACTCAGGAAGATTAACCTGGTAGACTAAATTGGGGTGGGAAGAAAGAAGACAAAACAATGCAAGGAGACCAGTTAGGAGGCTAGCAGAGTAGTCCACAAATGATGTGGAAGAAAAACATTTATGCCTCTCTTAAGAAAAAATGAGAAAGGAAGATGTATGGCTTCAAAGCAGTAGATTGAAGATTAAAGAAAAGATGTCAACATAAATATATGTTTGGCTCCTTTACACTGTAATAATTGGTCCATAAACTCCTAACTTAAAAAGAAGATAATTCTTCTAGTACTCAGAAACTTGATGGTTTACTGTCTCCTTTCTTCCTTCCTTCTTCCCTTCCTTTCTTCTTGAAAGATTAAAGACCCTTGTAACCTTTTAATTGTTTCAAATGTTTCTGAAACATTGTTCAGGTAATTTATACCATTCAGAAAACAATTGTTAATGTGAAAATTAAAGGCGATTTTAAAATTACATTAGTTGATTAAAAAATCAACTTAGTAAGCTTTTCTTAAAGGGGCATTGTATTTACAACATATAAGAGTCCCATACAATGAAATGTGCAAAGACCTGGAGTTAGAAAACCAAAAGGGAAGAACATGCTCAGCATTTCTTAAGCTAAAAGAACTGAAGAAAAATATTCAAGCCTTGAGTTGCAATTTTGAAGTTTTCTCTGGGCAAAATATTGAATGATGCAAGAAGCATCAAAAAGAAGATAGAAGAAATACACAGAGTCACTGTACCAAAAAGAATTGGTCAAAGTTCAACCATTTCAAGAGGTAGCATGTGATCAAGAACCGATGGTAGCGAAGGAAGAAGTCCAAGCTGCACCAAAGGCTCTGGTGAAAAACAAGCCTCCAGGAATCGACAGAATACCAATTGAGATGTTTCAACAAATGGATGCTGCACTGGAGGTGTTCACTAGTCTATGCCAAGCAATTTGGAAGACAGCTACCTGGTCACCCAACTGGAAGAAATCCATTTTTGTGTCCATTCCAAAGAAAGGTGATCCAATAGTATGCGGAAGTTATCAAACAATATCATTAATATCACACACGAGTATAATTATGTTGAAGATAATTTAAAAGTGGTTGCAGCAATATAGATTGACAGTGAACTGCCAGAAATTCAACTTGGATTCAGAAGAAGATGTGAAGTGAGGGATATCATTGCTGATGTCAGATGGATCTTGGCTGAAAGCAAAGACTATTAGAAACATGTTTACTTGTGTTTTATTGACTATGCAAAGGCATTCACCTGTGTGGATCATAACAAATTATAGATAACATTGCAAAGAATGGGAATTCCAGAACACTTAATTGTGCTCATGAGGAGTCTGTACATAGACCAAGAGGCAATTGTTTGAACAGAAAAAGGGGATACTGAGTGCTTTAAAGTCAGGAAAGTTGTGCATCAGGGTTGTATCCTTTCACCATACCTATTCAGTCTGTACGCTGAGCAAATAATCCGAGAAGCTGGACTATATGAAGAAGAAAGGGGCATCAGGATTGGAGGAAGACTCATTAACAACCTGTGATATGCAGATGTCACAACCTTATTTGCTGAAAGTGAACAGGACTTGAAGCACTTACTGATGAAGATCAACAATTACAGCCTTCAGTATGGATTACACTTCAACATAAAGAAAACAAAAATTCTCACAACTGGACCAATAAGCAACATTGTGATAAACAGAGAAAATACTGAAGTTGTCAAGGATTTCATTTTACTTGGATCCACGATCAATGCCTGTGGAAGCAGCAGTCAAGAAATGAAACGACACACTGCATTGGGCAAATCTGCTGCAAAGGACCTCTTTAAAGTGTTGAAAAGCAAAGATGTCACTTTGAGGACTAAGGTGCACCTGACTCAAGCCATGTTTTCAATCGTCTCATATGCATGTGAGAGCTGGACAATGAATAAGAAAAACTGAAGAATTGATACCTTAGAATTATGGTGTTGAAGAATATTGAATATACCATGGACTGCCAGAAGAATAAACAAGTCTGTCTTGGAAGAAGTACAGCCAGAGTGCTTCTTGGAAGCGAGGATGGTGAGACTTCGTCTCAGGTACTTTGGATATGTTATCAGGAGAGACTAGTGTCTGGAGAAGGACAACATGCTCGGTAAAGTAGAGGGTCAGTGAAAAAGAGGAAGACTCTTGACGAGATAGATCAACACAATGGCTGCAACAATGGGCTCAAACATAGCAATGATTGTGAAGATGACACAGAACTGGGCAGTGTTTTGTTCTGTTGTACATGGGGTCGTTATGAGTTGGAACTGACTCGACAGCACCTAACAACAACAACAAGCACAACAAAAAGTTTTGTTTGGTTAGTTGACTTTTGCAATCAGATGATAAGAACCTGAAGAGGCTGGGTAGTAGTGGGAAGGAAAGAAAGGAATGGTTGTGAAAATCCTGGAAAAGAAGATTTAGCAACTAATTTGATGGGAGAGAGCAAGGGCAAAAGGAGAGTAGTTGGTGTGGTTGAGAGAAATCCAGACATTGGCTACTGGGAAAGAAAAATCCAGTGTCAGCTACTCTTGAGTTTGATGTGTCACCCTCCACCCCTCTTGTCCATCTCTTTCTCTTCCTCCATCTTTGGTCTGGTAGAGAAGATAACCCCAAAGGTTACAGTTTTATTGCTCTGTAGGAAACTAACCAATTTTGTATCTAATTTAGCAATCTTATTTCAGCATTTCTTTCCTAACAGACTGTAAATCTGTTGTTCAAATGCTTCTGGAACTAGTTTTTTTGCCTCTGGTTCTTTCATTTGTGTGTTGAATAAAACTTTGATAGATGTTAAAAAAAATAATTTTGTGTTGGTATTATACTTTTATAGTATTTGTTAGTAACCCTAGTTTGCAAATATAATCATAAGTAGGAATACTGGTTTTATGTAAGCCAAGCTTTTATTTATGAAGAAGGAGCCCTGGGTCATAAAGATACCTAGGCCTTTGGCAGCTGCTGATCTCCAGAAAGAAACTGGAAACTAAAACCATTCGCTGGTCCTGGTCACCATGAATGACATTGGCACTGGCCTTCAGTGATGAGTGCTATGGAAGCAGAGGATTTTTTAATAGTTCTATGGCACAGATAATTTCTTAAACCTTTCTTTATTCTAGAGCTGTATTGTCCATTATGGTAGCCACTAGCCACATGTAGCTATTTAAATTAATTAAAATTAAATAAAAATTTAAAATTCAGCTCCTCAGTTGGTCCAGTTACATTTTGAAGTCTCCAACTATTATTGCAGGGCTATTTCTCTCTTCAGTTTTATCAGTGTTTGCTTTATATATTTAGGTGCTCCTATACATATTGGATGCATATATATTTATGTTTGTTAATCTTCTTGATGAATTGACCCTTTTATCACTACATAATGTCCATCTTTATCTCTTCTAATAGATTTTGTCTTAAAGTCTACTTTGTCTGATATTAAGATTGCTACCCCAGCTCTCTTTTGGTTATTATTTGCATGGAATATTTTTTGCCATTATTGGACCAGTCACATTTTAAGTACTCAATAGTCACATGTTGCTAGTGGCTGATGTACTGGACAGTGCAGACACAGAACAGTTATATCATTGCATAAAGTTATATTGGACAGTGCTGGCATAGGAAACTTCAACCTTACGGGAAAATGTACAACAAAACAGGTTACCACAATCCCAGGACTAGTTCTCTGGAAATCTGACTTGAGGGATGAAAATATTAAAAAAATATATCGAAAGGGCAACATCTGCCAAAAAGTAAAGATAAGAGGCAGGCAGGGGTAGAAAATCAGGACGAAAGGAATTGGGGAAACTAGGATGGAAATGGGGAGAGCGCTGACACATCATGGGGAATGAAACCAATGTCATGAAACGCTATATGTACAAACAATTGAATGGGAAACTAATTTGCTCTGTAAACTTTCACCTAACGCACAATAAAAAAATATAAAAAAAGATATCATTATCCTACACCATACCATGTTGTACTTTTCACTTTATTCCCCCTTTGATAAGTGCTATCTTTTGCAGTGAAATTTGTTCACAAAAAGCAGTTGGATATCTGCAGACAAATCCTTGCTGCAACATGAGCTTCCAACGTGCATTTTAAGCACTCCATGGGAGCTGAGGCACTTTGAAGGGAAAATGGGCTATATCCTAGGAAATAGGATGAAGTTTCAAGAGGCAGCATCTCTCAATAATGGATATGATCATTCTTATTAACGTCACTCTACTTACTATCTAGGGATACAGTGACACTATGAATTGTACAGGTTTTTGTGGCCTGTTGGAAATGGTTCCATAAGAAATTAGGTATAAGAGAACAGAAAAAATATAATGCAGACCTTTGCATTTTCCTTCAAGATTAGTCATAATGAAACTAAACTAGAATTGGAGGAAATAAGCAGAAACATAGCAAAATGGTAGCACTCAGTCTTTTGTACTACAACCCACCTGGTCTGATATGTGGCACCATTGATATCTTGTCCCTTGGAGAGTTGCCTGTTTAGATTACAAACTTACTGCAGAAAGATCAGGTTTACTTTGTGAGATATACAGCATCTTGTTCACTGATTAATATGAACTATTAATAATTAGGGAGTTATAAAATTTGTTGCAGTTATAAAGCAATGAGGAGACTTGTTGTCACTCAGTCAGGGCTCCTACTTCAGGTGGAATGTGAGTTGGTAAATAACATAGTCCAAGTTCTGGGGCTCAGATTTGCAGGTCCAAACAACTCAATTTTGACAGGACAGCCGGCGTTGATCAGGAGCAGGGGACTGAGTCTTAGGATTGAGTCTTAGTACCCAAACTCATTTGTTTCCAGAGACTAGACTTCAACTCCATCTGTTATATGTTTTTACCTGTAGTCCCAGGTCTTCCTTGTCAGTATTAGGGATCTTTGGATCTTCAGAGGTAGAGTTAGTCATCAAAAGATGCCTGTGGAATCCATGGAATAAAGTGGAAATGGTGCCCCCTACATTTGTGCAATGTGACAGCCTAGGAATCAAAGCAAAGAACTGAAGAGTTTTGAAGGACACTTATGCTTTTGCAAGAATTGACAAAACATCAACAGATCACATATCTCTGGTAATTGTCATGTCACAGTCTTCTCTGCCTTACCCCCTTGGACCATGGCTAACGCTTGCTCTAACCTTTTTCCTTTTCTGGGCTCCCAAAGACTGTTCTCTTTTCAGTTGCATGATTTTTCCTCAGCTATAGTTCACCTCAGCCCCCAAGCAGGGGCACTTTTAAAAAAACAATCTGCTTTGACATGTTGTAAGTAATCAAGACTTGACTAACATGGAGATAGAGATAATAAATATGTTCTTCCCCATCTATACATAGCCTCCATCTAGCACTCAAATCTTTTATTCAAATTTAAAGGGGATCTATCATTGAGAAAGGAGCTCTGGTGGTGCAGTGGTTAAAGCACTTAGCTGCTAACCAACTGCTAACAAAAATGTTGGTAGTTCGAACCCACCAGCTGTTCTGCAGGAGAAAGATGTGGCAGTCTGCTTCTGTGAAAGATTTACAGTCTTGGAAACCTTTTGGGGGCAGTTCTACTCTGTCCTATAGGATCACTGTAAGTCAAAATTGACTCAAGGACAGTACATTTGGTGGGTTATTGTTGAGAGAAATGTTTTTCTTCTTTGACATTGTTGTTCCGTTAAACTTAATATCACATTTTCTGCTGTGAAAGATAGAAAATAAACAGGTTGCTGTCCAGTTGATTCCAACTCATGGCGGCCTCAGGTGTGTCAAAGTAGAACTGTGCTCCACGGGGTTTTCAATGGCTGATTTTTTGGAAGTAGATCACCAGGGCTTTCCTCCAAAGTGCCTCTGAGTGAGCTTGAACCTCAAACCTTTCAGTTAGCAGCTGAGTGTGTTAACCCTTTGCACCACCCAAGGACTCCCAGAAAATAAACAGTAGGTAATAATATGGATATTGAAATCAGACTATCTTGGGTTCTCGTATAACTTATCCTCTCTGAGCCTCTAACTGCCCATCCATAAAATGAGGCTAATAATAGTACCTTCCTTATAGGGTTGTTGGAAGAACTAAAAGAGATAATGCACATAAATTGCTCAGCATAGTTCTTGGCATGGAAGACACAGTAAATGTTAGCTCTTCTCCTTCCCATCCTCCTCCTTCGCTCTTTTCTTTCTCCTCTTCCCCTTCCCTATTTCTAACTTTTAATTAGATATTTTTATATAAAATTATTTTCACCATAAGCTAAAAAACCACAGCCCCTGAACATGTATACATTGCAACAAGATGTCATTAAATATACGTATTCTCATTTTTCCTTTTCTGCCTTGAATGGTCTCCATTAGCGTTTGGTTACCATAATTATCCACATGTTCAGTGCCTCACTCCAAATTATACCCCACTTCCATCCCTGATCCCATCATATAATTTTGCTACATGATGTCTAAAGCAGTCATAATGCCTGACTCTTCATCTGATGCATGGGATTTTTCTACAGCATGCATCTAATCTAAATACCTAATCCAAGACTGACTACCCCCTGCCACATTTTGTGCTGTCTCCTCTTATAAGGCACTGTGCTCAGGGAAAGCAGACTCATTTTAATAAAATTACAAGCACAGCATAATTAGCAAAGTAAAGCTGTTGCTGGGGAAAATAATCATCCTCCAAAGCATATGTGATTTAGGACAATGTTGCATTGAAATATGTCAGTACCTCCTTCCATTATTGGGGATAATTAAGAGTTGATTGATACTTAAAAAACACAATGAATTTTATGTTAGTAAATAGAAATTCGTAGTTTGTCATTCCCTCCCTTCCTTGCTGAGAGGACTAAAAATCTGCCATCTGTAGGCTCAGCCAACCCAGGTCCTAAACCAGTGAAAGCCTCACCTGGCAAAACACTGGGCGCCTCTGACCATTGAGACAGATGGGATTAATTTTCTTGACCCCTAGCCACACAGCACACTGGAGGTTCTACTGGGTGGGGAGAGCTGGGAGAAACTAACAAGGGCAGAAGATATGGCTATCACCAGGGAGAAACAACACTCTTAAGTCATCAAGATCAAGAAAGTTTAAACAATTCTGTTCTCATCGGGTAGATGTTAATATCCAAGGGGTTCAAGCCAAGGAGAAGCCATTGGGATTCTTAGTAATCTGGTAGGGATCAGAATGGGTCGAGAAGTAACCACTAACCAGTTGGCTATGTAGAGCTGATTCCGACTCGTGATGACTGAATGTGTGTCAGAGTGGAACTGTGTTCTGTAGCGTTTTCAATGGCTAATTTTTCAGAATTAGACTGCCAGTTTGAGAGATACCAAAAGCAGAGCTAATACCAGGAAAGCATGTGGCAGGTAACGGAGATCCCAGAGCACCCCCTCCAACTGAGTGGAGACTCAGGACCAGGTTCTAGTATTAGAATCATGTTCCAGTTTTACCTCAATGGAGGCAAAACCAGAAACTGGGGAGGAGGATGGATCAGGCAGATGGACCATATAGAGTGGCTGTGTGAAAGGACGGCATCCATTGTGCCAGATTCAGCCCCAGTAATTCCTGATGCTGGGTGAAAAAGTAGTCACCTAGTACCCTAGGACATGAGGCACTTCTAATATCCTGCCAATTTAGCTTCTCTTTTTGGTTTAATGATTGGGTGGAGCTGAACTCTCTGGATGGCAGACCTCTAGTGCTCATGACTGGTAAGGCAGATTTCAATCTCCCATTGTCCCTTTAGCCTTGGCTGTCTTTAGTATGGAATGGGAGCAAACAATGTCAGGATCTGGCAGGAATGAGTTTCATTTAGGCAGAGCCAACTCTGTGAGATGAATGCAGATGCAGGCAGCTAGCTCATGAGTGTCAGCCAGGGTGCAGCTGGCAGCTCTGATTTTAGCTGTAGCAATATTAACATGGGTTGTCCTCTACATTTCATGATGGCACGGGGGGATTTTGACTAGTCTTTAGTGTCCTGATGTGTCCATCTCCTGTGATTCTTTCCTGAAGCACCAGAAGCGCTAATGGATGTTTCTTTCTCAATGATAAAATGACCTTTCAAAGCCCTTCTGGCTGAGAGATTTAAGGTTGTTGTGTAAACTGTACCAGAGTGGTTAGACAATAGTTCCTGGCCTGCTCTCTTGGGTGCCTTTGGCACCAGGTGCAGCAGCCCCTCCAATCAATTCTGCCTTGGCTGATTACCCTGACCTGAGCTGCTCTACCTGTGCAGGATGAAGCCTCCCAAATAAAATGACTCAAATCAGACAACTCCTAAGAGGCTGTCACTTCTTTTGGTTTGTAATCTACTCTGGAGTTTAAAAGATAGAGTTCAGGGATTAGAGAAGTGCGAAGGATATGGATCCTTGCAAATTCTTACCCAAGGCCCATAAATCCAGCTACTTACCAGCTCTGTCCCCTGGATATACATGTTCTGGGTATCCCGGAGTCAACCCTAACCCTCTGCTGTTGATTCTGACTCATAGCGGCTCCGTAGAACACAGTAGAAGTGCCCCACAGGGTTTCCAAGTAGCAGCTGGTGGATTCGAACTGCCTTTCGGTTAGCAGCCGAGCT
Organism: Trichechus manatus latirostris; assembly: GCF_000243295.1. Classification (NCBI taxonomy): domain Eukaryota; kingdom Metazoa; phylum Chordata; class Mammalia; order Sirenia; family Trichechidae; genus Trichechus; species Trichechus manatus. The sequence goes on along the minus strand of NW_004444030.1, from coordinate 3,118,652 downwards.
CTTAACCACTGCACCACCAGGGCTCCATGCTCGAGTTAGCCAGAAGCAGAAAGGAGAGGGGAATGGCGTATCCCAATCCTCCTTTACCCGTGTACGTGACCAACTGAATTAAGCACTCATAACCCGACCGGAGCCCTGGTGGTGCAGTGGTTAAGAGCTCAGCTGCTAACCATAAGGTCAGCAGTTGAAATCCACCAGCTGCTCCTTGGAAACCCTATGGGGGCAGTTCCTACTCTGTCCTATAGGGTCGCTATGAGTGGGAATGAACTCCACAGCAACTTTTTTTTTTTTTTTAAATGCCTGGTCAGGAGCCCTGGTGGCACAGTGGTTAAAGTGCTTACTTGCTAACTGAAAAGTCGGTGGTTGGAACCCTCCAGGCACTCTGCAGGAGAAAGATGTGGCAGTCTACTTCCGTAAAGTTTACAGCCTTGGAAACCCTACGGAGCAGTTTTACTCTGTCCTATAGGGTTACTATGAGTTGGAATGGACTGAATGGCAGTGGGTTTGGTTTTGGTTTGGAATGCCTTGTCTCTGTATGCAGAGACCTGTTCACTGGCCCCTTGGTGGGTGGTAATCTCACAATTGGAGCATCTTTCCTCATGGTGGTGAAAACTCCTCTTGTAGCTTGGCTTCAGTACCCTTAGACCTCCAACCTCAGTAGATTTTTCATGAAGGAGCCAAAGAGAAGAGTCAAGTGTCAAAGTGTTCTTTAAAGAAGTAGGATTCTTCCATGGTTGCTACATCAGCAGAGAGCATCATTCTAATTCACTCCTGGCTAATAACTAAATAACCAATGGTTTCTTTTTACTTGACTGTGTCATGCTCTCTCATACTTTTGTGCATTTCCTCATGTGGTGCTCTCTGCCCAGAAAGCACCCCACACTACTCTTCTACCCTGCTAAATATTATAGACTTTTCAAGATTCCGTTTAGGACTATTGCCTATGGGATGCCTTTCTAGAAGTTCTAACACTGAGCTAGGAGCACCCTCCACCCATGTCCCACTATCTTCAGTCCTAATTACTCCATGGATACCTCTACCAGAGCCATCATGTGCCTTGAAGTTCATGTCTTAGTCATCTAGTGCTGCTATAACAGAAATACTGCAAGTGGATGGCTTTAACAAAGAGAAATTTATTTTCTCACAGTCTAGTAGGTGACAAGTCCAAATTCAGGGTGTCAGCTCCAGGGGAAGGGTTTCTCCCTCTGTTGGCTCTGGAGGAAGGTCCTCGTCGTCATCAGTCTTCCCTTGGTCTGGGAGCATCTCAGCGCAGGAACCTGATGTCTAAAGTACGTGCTCTGCTCCCAGCACTGCTTTCTTGGTGATATGAGGTCCCCAATTATCTGCTTGCTTCACTTTCCTTTTATCTCTTGTAAGATAAAAGGTGGTGTAGGCCACACCCCAGGGAAACTCCCTTTATACTGGATCATGGATGAGACTTCAGTAAGCGTGTTACAATCCCACTCTAATCTTCAACATAAAATTACAATCACAAAATGGAAGACAACCATGCAATACAGGGAATCATGGCCCAGCCAAATTGATACACACATTTTTGGGGGACAAAATTCAATCCATGACAGTTCATTTAACAAATATTTATGGTATGCACTGTTTTAGACACTGAAGCAAAAATAGACTAAAATTATTGCCCTAATTTAAAGGAGCCTCAGCTAGTGGGGAAAAGTAGTCCATAAATGAATTAATAAATCTTTGCAACAGGATACTATGTGATTGTGATAAGAAACTAGGAAGAGATATATATCTCGTATTGAGGCAATCTCCAGGATGTATTGTCTGTCTAGAATTCTGGATTTCGCTGATTGCTTCCTTGTAGTGTCACCTACCCTGCCTCTCTAGCTCCTATGCTTCCAACAAATTAGTTAGACCTACAGGTTGACTGAATTTTTGTTTTTTGGCAAAAATACTTTTATGTGATATTATATACTTCCTATTTTATCACATCATAAAGTACATAATGTCTGGTGTGCTTCCTTTTGTACTTAGAGTTTTAAAAAGAAACTAAGGAAGGCTGATAAAAATCATTACCTAACACTGTCATCAGGAAACATGAAAATGCCTAAGGTAATGCCATGCCTCAACCAGCAATGGAGCCCCTAACAGATTAAGAACATGCTTTGTCAGAAGTGACATACTTAAAACCAGATAGGATTAGAAAACAAATTCAGCAGAATTATTAGGTTCAACTATATGAGGACACCAGTTCTGAAGATCAAAAATGATCAAATATTGGCAATTCTTAACAGTTCAACTGATTAGACTGTCAATCATTGCAGCAAAACAACAATAATAATTGGCCACCAACTTTTAGCAATTTTCCAGTGGGATCTTGTTTCTACCAGAACTTTTCTATGAACATTAAAAATGTAAAGATTATGTACTACTAATGGATGCTTCATGTTATAATATGGTTTCTAAATCTGTTTAGACGTCTGGCTTGATTTTGTGTTGATTCTATATACGATGTTGATCTCAGGGGAAAAAAAATCATTACCTATAAGGGAGTGGGAGTCCTCGTGGTGCAGACGTTGAGAGCTCGGCTGCTGACCAAAAGCTCAGCAGTTCAAATCCACCAGCTGCTCCTTGGAAACCCTATGAGGCAATTCTACTCTGTCCTATTGGGTCACTATGAGTCGGAATCAACTCAACAGCAACGGGTTTTTATAGGGGAGAGACGGAATAGGTGGAAACCCTGGTGGAGTAGTGGTTAACAGCTATGGCTGCTAACCAAAAGGTTAGCAGTTTGAATCCACCAGGCCCTCCTTGGAAAATCTATGGTGCAGTTCTACTCTGTCCTATAGGGTCTGTATGAGTCGGAATTGACTTGACAGCAAACTACCTGAGGCAGGTATGTGCCTCCTAAGTTCAAGGAAGGGCAAGGAGATCTGTGAGTAATTTCTGGTTTCCTTGTTTACCTCCCCTACTAGACGCTAAGCTTTTGAAGGCAAGACCAATGGCTTTCATCTTTGTAGACTCAGCTGTTATAAAATACCTGGCTCATATTACATGTTTGATAAATGTTTGCTGAACAAATGAGTAAAAGTTATTTGAATCCAATCATTCAGTGCCCTGGGCAAAAGGGAGAAAAAAAGAGTAAGGTGCTTTTGGAATCTTACTGCCATAAACTCACAATCTATAATTTTCCTTGTCAGTCTTCTCTGATGGATCAGATGATGTGAAGTCTCTAAAACCGGGTGCTATTGTTGACTGCCATGGAGTTGGTTTTGACTCATAGCAACCCCATGTCTGAGGCAAATTAAAAAAAAAAAAAAAAAAAAACCAGCGTATTTTTGAAGATTGTCAATGTACATGGATACCCACAAACCACAGTGCTCCTTGGAAAATAATACCTCAGACTTATTTTTCTTTCCATTATGTATACCTGTATTTTATTATTACACAAAAAGGTGACAATATAATAAAGATGAAACATATAAACTTACTTTCTAAATAAACAAAAATAATGAAATAAAAATTACAATAAAATTTTATAATAAATTAAATAATTAAAATTTTGAATAAATAACAAATTTAAGCACATAATTTCCTAGGCGAGAAGAAAATAAAGAACTCAGTCTTTGGTGGTTATTTCCTCTATATCCATGTTGTGTACTGCCCATCATCCCTACACATCTACCCACTGTACAGAAACCTAGGGAGAGGTGAATGAGGAGGGGCTGAAGAGTCACTGCTGTTCTTTCAGTTTATATCTGCCTGAGTCAAGGCACCCAACTTAATGCATAAAATGTGTGCAGAATAAAAGAAAGGGAACATTTTACTGGGCTCTGATGGGTTGGAGATGCTTATTCAGAATTTCTAGATACAGGTGAAGAGTCCCTGGCTGATAAAAAGTTAATGCACTCAGGCTGAAAGGATGGCAGTTTAAGTCCACTCAGAGGCACTCTGGAAGAAAGGCCTGGTGATCTATTTCTGAAAAACCAGCCACTGAATACCCTATGGAGCACACATGACACACATGGGGTCACCATGAATTGGAGTCGACTTGATGGCAATTGGTAGTATATACATATATAGGTGGTGTTGTAGTGGTTAAGAGCTATGGCTGCTGACCGAAAGGTCAGCAGTTCGAATCCACCAGGTGCTCCTTGGAAACTTTATGTGGCAGTTCCATTCTGTCCTATGGGGTTGCTACGAGTTGGAATTGACTCGATGGCAATGGGTCTGTTTTTTTTTTTTTTGGTTTATATATACAGATGACTGTTTAAAGGAAGGTGAGGGAAGATTTATTCTTTCCACTGGACTCTAAGCTCAGTGAGGGCAGGAATCCTTATAGCCACAGAGCTGAGTACAACATTTAGCATATAGGTGCTCAGTAAATGTTAATAATGAGTTCAGTCTGCCCATTGGTAGCACTCTTCTATTCTGATGTGGAGAAGAGGAAAAAAATTAGGAGACTCTAGGTGTGATCTGGGATAAGAGAACTCATCTCTTTGGCGCTCAGTTTTCCCCTTTGAAATTCTCTCTAAAGTTCTTTACATCTCAAAAAGTCAAATTATCAGGGCACTCACTTAGTGCCACTCTTCTCATCTTCTCCTTAAAGTTGATGGTGGAGAAGCCTGCACATTGTATCAACAAGTATAAATTAACAAAGCTAAATCACACAAATATACATTGAAAGAACAAAAATTGTTAATACAGCCTTGTACAACAGAACTTTCTACCATGATGGAAATGTACTATATCTGTGATGTCCAATACGGTAGACACTAGGAGCGTGTGGTTATTGAAAACTTGAAATGTGGCTAATGTGACTGAGAAACTGAATTTAAAATAATTTTTAATTCATTTAAATTTAAATAGCCACATGTGGCTAGTGGCTACCAGAATGTTATTTTCCTTCATTAAAACGTAAATCCCTCAAAGGCAGCAATTATGTTTTAGTAAGTCATCTTTATTTCCAGAACCTAGAATGGAGTGGAGCTGAGAGACTGGCAGAAGTATTAGTCTGGAAAGATTTACTGATGAAAGTAATTCCTGAAAATGAGAAAAAGGGTACTCATGTAATGAAAGAATAAACAAATATGATTTCAATTAAGAAAAGATTTATTGAGCACCTACCATGTGGAAGGCACTGTCCTAGGCACTGGGAATAAAAGGTAAATACAGCATGATTCCTGCTGTATAGGACTTGTGTATCCAGTAGGGGAGATATACAGAAAAATAAATAATTATGATGATGTGTCAAGTGCTCGTGGCAGGGACTGCTCATTATCTCCCAACATCCATTCCACCTCCTACCTTTTATTTGTGGAATTTCCTGAGTTTTAACTGAGTACAAGTTTGCTCCAGAGCTTCAAACTGGTTCATTCTGGTTTGAACCTCTGCTGAGAATTTGCATTTCCACCCCAGATATACCGAATCAGAACCTACAGTTTAACAAGATCCCCAGGTGATTCTTATATTGCTAAAAATGTAGATGTATACATAACAATCACCTGGGAATCTTGTTAAAAAGTAGGTTCTGATTCAGTATATCTAGGCTGGAAATACGAATTCTCAGCAGGGGGTCAAACTAGCATGAACCATTTTGAAGTCCTGGATTTGCTCACCTAGAAAAATTTTCCAGACTCTCCTGCAACTAATTGTGGCCATGAAATGATAAAGTTGTAGTCAATGAGATGTGAGCAAAGTGATACATGCGATTTCTGTATCACATCCTTCCAAAGTACTGCTTGTGTGTCATGTCCTCATTCCTGCGTGCTGCAGTAAGATGTGGTGATGTTGGGCCAGCTCTGACCTTGTGGATGAGAACAATTTCCACAGAGGAAGGCAGAGCAACAAGGAACCTGGGCCCCTGGATGATGGAGGAGCACTACCACCTGACACTAACCACCATCCTACAATACAACATTAACTTTGATCTCATTTGAGCTGCTGTATTTTTAAGCCCCTTTGTTACAGGTGGGAGGTCCCTGGGTAGTGCAAATGGTTAACCTGCTTGGCTGCTAACGAAAAGACTGGCAGTTCAAGTCCACCCAGAGGTGCCTTGGAAGAAAGCCCTGGCAATCTACTTCTAAAAAATCAGTCATTGAAAACCCTATGGAGCACAGTTCTACTCTGACACACATGGGGGCACCATGAGCTGCAATAGGCTTGATAGCAACTGGTTTAGTTTTTGGTTTTTTGTTACAGCAGCTTAGCTGGTAGCCTAAGAAATACAGTCATACAACAGAGGAAGAGAAACATGCCATGTGAGCAATTATTCCAGCCCTATGGGGTAAAGAACACTCATTTGAGGAAGTGATACTTAGCTGAGCCTTGAAGGTATAGATGGAGTCTTGTTACCACACACAAGCAGTATCAAAATACCTTGTTTCTAAAGTTCTGAATAATGAAAATGAAATTTAAAATCGCTAAGCTTTATATTTGAAATAGACAGCAGCTGTCAAATCTTAGAAAAAATATGAGCTCTCTGGTGCCAAGAGAGCAGCATTTCATAGGCTATAATGTTAAAGAAGGAAGAAGTACTAGTGCAGTCATTTTGTTGCTGTAATTCTTTATTGTGATAACATCACTGAAGAACTGACACTAAGAGAGTAATAATGGAATAACATGGAAAGAAGATTCACTTTTTTCCCTGATAATTGAGCCCTCATCGTTCTCCCAGTGCCTGGTTCTAGAATATGCATTAGTAATTATCTTAGAGAAACATGGGTTAGATATAATCATCTGTTTAGGGTGGGCACATAAAAATGGAACAAACATAAAAGAATGTTTAATCACTTTAATTCTGAGCCTAAGCAATCAAGTTTTATAGCTATGGCTCATAATTTTTTTTATGATGCAAATCTACCAAACAGATTTTATAATGTGAAGCTCATTTGGCATGATTAAGACTGATTGACTCTTTTTTGTATCTATTAAAAAGTAGTAGGAAAAAAACGTAGAAAATGATTTGTATATGGTAGGCCCCTCAGACGTTTGTAGGATAATTAAATGAATGCTTTACTTTGTTAAAATTATTATCAAACCATTTTCATTCATTGACAAGCAAGAAATGACTCATTAAAGGCTACAGTTTTCCTCTGTCATTGATGACGTAGGATAGTGGTTATGCACACACATGGGGGACTGCCTTGATTCAAGCCCTGGTTCTATCATTTACTAGCTATGTGAACTTTGGCAAATTATTTAACATCTCCATGCTTTAGTTTCTTAGAAAAATAGGGATTATAATAACAACACCTATAACACAGGATATTATATTAGGTGAATTAACTTTTCATAAAGTGCTTAGAACAGTACTGGTATATATTAAATCCTGTATGTGTTTGGTTAATAAAGTACCTTCAGGAGCTATGATTTTGAAAAGACTGATAAAAACAAATGATGTTTCTGTGTGGTATGGAAGGTCTAAATCAGGAATACTCAACCAGAGGCTCACATCCTCAGAGGGAATATCAGAATCTCTAGCCTTATATAGTTTGAAGAAGTATAGTTAATGCTATAAGCATATTTAATATTATAAAATGCTCCCATATTTGGAAAATTTAAAAATCCAGTTTTCTAAAAATATAAACTACAGAAAATAAAATGTCATAGTATCCCCAGCAAGCTATTTTGTAGATAGTTACAAACTGATTCTAAAGTTTATGTGAAAAGGCAAAAGGCCTAGAATAGCCTATACAACACTGAAGAACAAAGTTGGAGGACTCAATATTGCCTAATATCAAGACTTACCATCATACTACAGTAAATAAGACAGCATGATACTGGTGAAATAATAGACATATAGATCAATGGAACAGAAGAGAAAGCTAGGAAACAGACTCACACAACATAGTCAACTGATCTCTGACAAAGGAGCAAAAGCAATTTAATGAAGACAGGATAGTCTTTTCAACAAATGGTGCTAGAACAACTGGATGACCATATGCAAAAAAAAAAAAAAAAGAACATTATACCTTTTACAAAAATTAACTCAAAATAGGTCATAAACATAAATGTAAAATGCAAAAGTATAAAACTTCTAGAAGAAAACACAGGAGACAATCTATGTGACCTTGGATTTGGTTGTAAGTTTTTAGATACAACACCCAAAGCACTACACAGGAGAGAAAAAATTGGTAAGTTGGACTTTACAAAAACATCTGCTCTGCAAAAGACACTGTTAAAAATGAAAAGACAAGCCACAGACTGGGAGACAATATTTGCAAAACACATATCTGATAAAGGACTTATATCCATAATACACAAAGAACTCTTAAAACTTAGCAATAACAAAACAAACAGATCTGAAGAGACAACTCATAAAAGAGGATATACAGATGGCAAACAGGGCATATTAGAAGTTGACCAACATCATTTGTCATTAGGGAATCGTAATGAAAACAAAAATGAGATAACACTACATATTCCACTGAATGGTTAAAATCCCGCAAACTGACAATACGAATTGCTGACAAAGATGCAGAGCAACAGGAATGCTCATTCACTGCTTGTGGGGACGTAAAATTTTCCAGGCACTTTTGAAGACAGTTTGGTAGTTTCTTACAAAGCTAAACATAGGCTTACCATAAGACCCAGCAATCATCCTCTTAGGTATTTAACCAAATGAGTTGAAAAGGTGTGTCCACACAAAAAATCTGCACATGAATGTTTATAGCAGCTTTATTCATAATTGCCAAAAATTGGAAGCAACCAAGATGTCTTTCAAGAGGTGAATGGATGAACAAACTGGTACCTCCAGGCAATGGAACATTATTCAATGACAAAAAGAAATGAGCTGTCAAGCTAAGAAAAGACATGGAAGAACCGTAAGTGCACACTGCTAAGTAAAAGAAGCCAGTCTGAAAAGGCTACGTACTATATGATTCCAACTATATGACATTCTGGAAAAGGCAAAACTATAGAGACAGTAAACCTATCAGTGGTTACCAGGGTTCAGAGAGAAAGGGGAGGGATGAAGAGGGGGAGCACAGGGCATTTTTAGGGCAGTGAAACTATTCTGTATGATACTGTTTAATGGTGGACATCTGACATTATGCAATTGTTAAAACCCATAGGACTGTACAACACAAAGGGTGAATCCCAATGTAAACTATGGACTTTAGATGATAGATTTAGATAATATTTATTTATCAATTGTAATGAATGTTTCACAGGAATGCATATTGTAAATAACAAGGGAAACAGTGTATAGGGTGGGTTGGGAGGAGGAGGGTATGTGGAAACTCTCTGTAGTTTTTAAATAATTTTTCTGTAAACCTAAAACTGCTCTAAAAAATAAAGTCTGTTAAAAAAAGTATGAAACAAGTTCACTGAGGGAGGTAGGGGAAAACTCTGGAAATGAGTGGAGTCTGTAAGACTAAAGGCAAAAGGAACTCCACATAAGCACTGTCCTCTAGTTGATAAAGTTGTGTCCCATGGGAGTGTGGGTTAGCAATTATGATACCACTATACAACTGAACTGGAAAGGAATGATTAAGTAAATGGTTGGTGAATCGTGGGAGCCATTATTGGAATGGTAGGTTACAGATAAGCAAAGTAAGGAGGGTAGGATAATCTACGTTGTAATGGATTAGACTTGGAATCACGAGTGTGAACTCATGTTTAGCTGAATATACAGATGATTACACTTAGAAATATATACTGATACGTGTACAAATGTGGGTTAAGATACACATGTATTTGTCCTTGCTCTGTCAATTGAGAATGCCTAGAAGCAATGAAAGTCCAGTATCAACAAACATGCCTAGCATCATGATTTTGGTTTCTAATATCATTCTCAAATACAAGGAACCAGGGCTCCTTGGAAAAAATGGCGGATTTTGGGACTGAAGCAAGAAATATATAAGATGAGCCTTTAGTGTGAAAAAGTAAGAAAGTACTCAAAAACAAAACAATAAAATCCACAATGATGGGGGTATGTCACAGAAACACAGGAGCCACCTGAAACAGCTCCGAATGGTCAAAGTGGAAACAATTTGAGCAACAAAATAAATGAAGCAGTACAGTCATGTGTCATTTAACGTCCATGATACAGACTGTGAAATAGGATGTTATGTAATTTGGATGTTGTGCAAACACCATATTATATATACTGCTGCTGCCTATGAGTGGAAGCATACACTGTTATATTGTAAACTTTTTATTTGTAAGTAGGGAAAGTTCACATTGATAGAAAGTACAGTATGGTACATACATAAGCCAGAACACAGGCATTTATTATGACTATCAAGACATATGTATTGTAAGTTAAATATGTACTGTATCATTACATCCCTGGCAGCACAATTGCTTTCTATACGAGAGACGTGAGATACATGTGTTGCACGCGGGAAGCTGTGCTGTTTGCTACGGTTATGTCCTCTACGTCCTTTTCTTCGACTGAGATTTCTGAACTCTATTATAACCCTATGGGACCATAGATATGTATGTGGTCAGACGCTGCCCGAATGGACATTATACGGTGCATGACTGTACTGAATTATAAACAGAAGTATAAAATAAATATCCATGAGTCCATACTGATATAAATAAATGATTAAATAATAAATGGGGAGAAGAGATAAATCTCCTGTGCAAAAGAATTCCAATTTCAAATAATTTATGTAGCTACCTCACCCTCGAGGAGGCGGGGCATAAAGTTCTACTCCTAACATGTAGACTACATATAGGACTTCCTTCCAAAAAGTACAGTATGGAATGAGAAGAAAGTAATTTTACCATGGAGAAAATTGACAAATATTTCCTTAACCAGCTGATTACGGTCAACATCCTCAGTGATTATCTCTTGGATAATATGTACCCGTGATATGATGTAATGAAAACGGCACTTAACTGAGGGTCTTCTTCCCCAAATCCCATAACCCCAGTTTAATCAAGAGAAAAACATCAGAAAAATCCCAGTTCAGGGACATTCTACGAAATACCTGACTAGTACTCCTCAGAACTGACCATGTTATTAAAAAAAAGAAACTCAGAAATGGTCACAGCCAAGCGGCATCCAAGGAGACCTGAAGACTAAGTATAATGTACTGTCCTGAATGGGATCTCAGGAGAGAAAAAGGACATTAGATAAAAACTAAAGAAATTAGAATTAAGTATCAACTTTAGTTAATAACTGTCATGGACTGAATTGTGTCCCCTTGAAATATCTGTCAGCTTGGCTAGGTCATGATTCCCAGTACTGTGTGATTATCCGCCATTTTGTCATCTGATGTGATTTTCCTATGTGTCGTAAATCCTATTTCTATGATATCAATGAGATAGGATTAGCGGCAGTTATGTGAACTCAATCTACAAGATTAATCTACAATTTAAGCCAGTCTCTTCCGAGATATAAAAGAGAGAAATGAGCAGAGAGACATGGGGACCTCATACCACCAAGAAAGCAGCGCCGGGAGCAGAGCACTTTGGACCCAAGGTTCCTGCATGGAGCAGTTCCTAGACCAAGGGAAAATTGATGACAAGGACCTTCCCCCACAGCCAAAAGAGAAAGAAAGCCTCCCCCTGCAGCTGGCACCCTGAATTTAGACTTCTAGCCTCCTAAACTGTGACAGAATAAATTTCTCTTTGTTAAAGCCATCCACTTGTGGTATTTATGTTATAGCAGCACTAGATAAGTAAGATAATAATGTATCAACATTGGTTCATTAATTGTACCAAATGTACCATACTAATGTAAGATGTTAATAATAGGGGAAACTGGGTGAGGGTATAAGGTAATTCCCCGTAATATCTTTGCCAATATTCTGTAAATCTAAAACTGTTCTAAAATAAATAGCTTATTAAACAAACATGTGACTCTTTTTTTTTTTCCAGCAGGGGAACAGAGAAGGTAAAATTAAGAGAGCATTTCAGAATGATATCTAAAATTAACATGGCATGTAAAATGAATGCAAACTTGTGGTGCAATTTATACTGCAATTCCTATAGCACACAAGAGACATAAGTATTTACTATATTCAGGTGGGTACTAAAAAAAAGTTGACTATTGTGATGACAGTGTAGTCTCTCATCCAGTTCCATTCCAAGATGACACAGAAGAGTGTATGGCTGACAGTTTCTCATGGCTGCGTGGGGTTCTAGGATCTTTCAGTCCCCTCTGGATCCTAACTGGTCTTTGCTAGAGTGGCTGGTGTGGCCTGTCCCCATTCGTTTCAGTGACAGCTGTCTGATTGTTCAGTATTTACAGTCCTGGGACTTGTTTTGCTTATATCCTTCTAGTGAATTCCCCTCTTTGCTTAAATTGGTCAAATTCCATCCAAATTGCTTGTACCCAAAGAATCCCAACAGATAAAACCAATATCAAAATGATTTTTTTATGATCTTGATAATCGGATTTTAAAGTTCAAAGGCGAGAGCAAATGTTCTGATAATAATGATGGACTAGTTCTCCTACCAGATACCAGAAACGCACTATAAACTATAGCAATTAAAACAGGGTGCCATATGGCTGCAGGAATAGTGATCAATTGGACAGACTCCAGAAATAGCCCCATACATACATGGGAATAGGTAGATCTCTGGAGTAAACGGTTTGTGCTTGACTATTAACCTAAGGGTTGGCAGTCTGAACCACACAGTGGCGTCACAAAAAGAAAGGCCTGGAAATGTGCTTCTGTGAAGATTACAGCCAAGAAAATCCTATGAGTACAGTTCTACTCTGTAACACGTGGTCACCATGAGTTGGAATCCACTTGACAGCAACGCGTTCGGTTATACGTGAGAATGTAGTGTATGATTTTAAAGTATCATTTATAATCAGTGTGGAAATAATGAAACAAATCAATAAATGGCATTGGGGCTTTTGGAGATTTATATGAAAAAAAAAATCACATCTTGTGCAGATATGACTAGCTGTTTACCAAAATCTTTTCTCCTCTTCCATATAGTACAGATTTTTAACTGGGAAGTAGCTGCAAAACCAGGGACATCTTTTCTTATGCCCTGTGCATCTAGGTGTGGCCACGTGACTAGTTCTTGGCAATGCTATACAAGCATAAGTAATGTGTTCCATTTCTGGTTCAAGGGTTTTAAGGAGAGTGTGCCTCTCCAATGGTTTTTCTCTTTCTATTGTCTGGATGCCAACAAAGATGCCCTAAGTTATATCTGAGACACAAAATGAAAGAAGCCTGTGCTCTTGAATCACTCCATGAAGCAGGAGTTACCCACTACTGGGAATACCTATCATGGGCTGTTAATAAGAAATAAATTTCTATTGTAATTGAGCCATTATACCATTTTGGTGAGTATTGGTTAATGACAGCCTAGTCTAACCTAACAAATATAGGATACTTTTTCACATAGTTTATATATTAAAAAAACTTCCCATTCACAAAAGACCTGAATATAAAAATAAATTCTAAGAAGTAATTAATAAATATATAGAGCAAATAAGCATTTGGAAAGGTTTCTAACCTCAGAAGTAATCAGGAAAATACGAAGTGAAATAACAGTAATACAACATCTTAATTGATCCATACATTTGGCAAAAACTTAAAATATACAATATCAGTAGAGGGTTGAGGGAATAGCTTCTGTCATATACTGTTCATGATAGTGTAAATTGGTAAGAGTCACTTAGGAAAGAAATTGAGCAGAATCTCCTGGAATTTAAAAAAAAGATTCCCATTGGTACAGTAACTTTATATCTCGGTTTCCATTTTAAAAATGCTTTTATATATATGAATAAAAACGTCACCAACCACTTTCAGGTTCCTTATTACATTACTCCTTATTTGATTAAATTACAAGATTAGATTTCTAGTAGGTGTTACCAAATGCAAATATAACCAAGACAACCTGCTTTTTTGCATGCTCCCCCGCCGGCACCCGTTATCATCTTGTCTAGTTTCCCACCTCAATTTCAAAATTTCTGTTGGCAATTTTATTACCATTGCATTATACTTCTCCATTTGTTCAAGTCTCCCTTTTTTGGTTTAAATGGGATTCTAAAGTTTTCTTCATGTAATTTTGCACGTTTCTGCATAACCATCATCTATTTTTATTTGCCTATAACTGACGCAGGGGAGAGAGGGATGTTTTTCCGAATCCCAGGAGAATCTGAAAAGACTTTAATGTCGGTTGAATGAATTATGACATTAGTATGTCACGGTCAACGGATTAAATATTACAAGGTCAATTAGTAAATTAAAATTCGATCTCCTATAGCAAAAATACAATGAGTAAATTCTTTTTGTATATCAAACAAATAAATATCATATACTCAAGGTTAAGATTTTCATTGAATGGTAAAGAAACTCTTGGGAAAGCTTCTTGCAAACATAAATCCAAGTTTACGACACCTGAAAAGAATATTTACCTCAACTTGGCTTATGTTAACTATTTTTAGTGTCTTTAAGATATCTAGCTTATATTCTCCAGACTTCATCTTTATATGACTATAAATGCGATCTCAGTGCTTCGTATTTTCAAAGCACTTGATCAGTATTTCAAAATGGAACTTAAATTTTTTTGTTTGGGAAAGACAAACATAAAACAAAAACACCACACAAACAGATTAACGGCACGTTGCAATAAAAAATGTTTGTATGGATAAATATGAACAGATAAAATGGGACTAATATGAAAAACCTCTAAAAATTAAAGTAAGTACAGTGACGTACAATGCAAAATTCACATCACTATTTCATATATTAAAAAAAAATTAACCAAAGCAAAATACCGAATTTTGAAACCAATTTTGCCCTTCCTGCCTGCTTTCCCCGCCTGGCTCCTTTCATCCCATTCCCCCAGCACTGGAAATCTCCCCTCGCGAGAGGGGTACTTTGGTGTTAAACACTGCAAGACACTAACTTAACCTCTATGGGCTTTTGACTTATTCCGGTGATTTTAGAGGAAACACATGAGAAAGCCGTCAATGTAGTGCAAAGCACATAACAAACGTATATTGACAGTAAACCTGCTCAAGGCGAGTACAATACACGAACATAGGGTGACGCAGCAGTTAGTCTTCCAGTCTCTTCTAAAACCTGGAAGCGGAATTCTCACAGGAGGTTTATTTGATCTCAGAACTGCGCATGCTCTGTAGGTGAATCGGCTCTCCACCTCTCTGGAGATCCCGGTTTGTTTATGAATTTACGACGGTCGTAAGTTGAGATTTCGTGACGGCTTCCTAGCTTTACGTTGACAACAACTATGGCGGCTGCGAGTGGTAGATTTGAAAGTGCGAAGAGTATCGAAGAGCGTAAGGAACAGACGCGGATTGCCAGGGCAGAAGTGTTGCGGCAGGTACCTCTATTTTGGAGCTTTCGAAACCCTTTAAAGTTGGGGGAGTGGGAGGTTCCTGAGAGTTAAGCATTCTGGCTTCCTGTACCTTCGCACACATTTAAGTACTTCACCTTATCTGGGTGAGGTCTTCCTTTGGGATACCTCCAATCTCTTGGGTGTCTTCCGCATTATAGATGCTTTAGCTGGCTCCTTTGTTCATTCTCTTTTCGGCGAGTTCTATTCCTCTTTTTCTGAGTTTCCTTGCCTGTTAAATCCTCTCTTCTTGGCTTTTCTGTCTCCTGCACTGCTCACTTTTAGCGACTCTACCATAGTGCCTTACAGCCTTAGTCCTTGCTCCTATTATATCTGAAATTAAAATTTGTATTTTGAGGAACACATGTAAAGACCATGCAGTAGACTGTGTTTGACCATTTAATTCTTTTGTCTTCCTATTGGTATCAATTTCAGGCTTATTGTAAGCCCTTACTGATCCAAACAAGGGTTGACACTAGAGACCCAGAGAATTTAGCACCTGGAAGAAGATGGAGAAACATTATATTCCTCATTAAGCATAGAGGTAACATACAAAGAATGGAGGAAGTAAACTGTATTGAATTGTCTAACAAGCTATTCAAGATGTTTGGTAACGAAGGGGAAGAGTTAATAGTTGGAGAGCAAGATAGGGTATAAGTGAGATTAGAAGGTTTTACTTGTTTTATGACGGGAGAATTTTAAACTAGTTTAAATGCAGATGAGAAGGATCCAGTAGAAAAGAAAAGGTAGAGGATGCCGGAAGGAGAGGGGATGATAACTACAGCCAGAACTTAAAGTGGAAGAGTAGGCAATTGGTCTTGGACAGGTGCAAGGTCGGTATTGCTCCCTGACGCCTTAGCATATGTACTGTGTATGTATAGTAAATATTCTTCATCCTTGACTCTTTGATATTTTGAAGCAGTTTTTTGAGGAAAGTAGGATTTGTAAGCATGCTTTTAAATCGTCACCGTTTCTGTAAGCCTTATCTGCAAACTCAGCCTTATTTGTTCTCATTTAGTGTTCTTGTGAATGAGTTTACTTACTGATATTTAAATGTAAGTGTTGTTTGAGATTTGCTGAAGCTTGTTGAATATTGTCGAGTAAGGGAGAAAGATTTATTTGTGAAAGAGTAAGTGGTAACATAGGAGTTCTGATATGGCTCTCTTGGTAAAGGATAGCAACCCATTAGATTCCATTGTTGAATAGAAACTATGAAAGTTATCCACTCATTTATTTACGTACAGACTGGAATTACCTTAAGAACTGACATTTGTTTGCAACATTACCATTCATATTCGAAGTTCCTTAAGTGGTTTTAAAAATTTTTATTGTAATTCATTTTCATTTGGGGGCACTTTCTGTTTGGATTTTCTTACTTTTGCTGGTGTGGAATAAAATGATTCTTGTTTACAAATGCTGGAAGAAGAAAACTTCCAGTTTACTCTTTGGTATTTGAAGAAAAAATATCCAGAACTTGGAAATAAGGCAAAAATATGACTATGCTTCCCTTTAATATTGTACTAGAGAGTTGTCTAAACAGCTTGCTTTATGGTCATCTGAGTAGAGAAACATGACTTTGACTTACTATTTATCATTGATTAGAGCTGAAACTCTGTAAAGTTAGATCTTAACTTGTGGAACACGGGTAAAATGTGTTAACTCGTAATTGATAGAGAGATAGAGAATATAACTCCAAAGATTATGAGTTCTTTTTTTCTCTGTTGGACAGTTTTGAATCTAATTTAGCAATTTTATTCTAGCATTCTTTTTTTCTTGAATGTGTATAGGTATGTGTCTTATATATTTTTGAACTAGCTCTGCCATCTTGCTGGTTCTCTCACTAATGAGATATCTAACATGTGCTTACTGTATATTAGTGTGAGAATTATGTTTTTAACTTTATGAAAATTATATTTTGCTAAGTGATAGTATATAAGTTTTCGTAATTTCTGTGCCATTTTGCTTTATAAGTTCTTGGATATATGAAATAAAATGCTATATTTTATAAATCTACATTTTGTGTATGTTTGAGTAGTTAATAGATTCACATTGTTCAAAACTGAAAAGGTAGGAAAGGGTAAACAATGAAAAGTCTCTCCCATGTCTGACTTCATCTACACAGTTCCTTTCCCTGAAGGTAAACAATTCTATCAATTTCTTAGCTACCTTTCCAGGAATATTTTATTTCATATGCATATGTAAGCAAATAAGTTTGTAACAGTTGTCTGCTCCTCTTCCCACTTTTTGTACAAATCGAAGCATACTTTGCACACTATTTTGAACTTTGGTATTTTTTTATAATAGTATATTTGGTGGCTATTCCTCATCAGTTCATATAGAGATACAGAGCTTTTTTCTTTTTTTTCAGCAGCTGCATAATAGTCTATATTATGGATGTACCATAATTTATTTAACCAGTCTCTACTGAATTACATTTAAGTCGTTTTCAATTACAAAAGAAACTTTAATGAATAATTTCATATATAGTAACTCAGATAATATCATTTGCACACATGTGAATATTTTTGTTGGATAATCCTTCAGTGTTATCATTGATACAATGAATAACTTCATATATGGTCATTCATACGTATTATTATTTACATATATGTGTGTGTGTGTGTGTGTGTGTATGTATATATATATATACATACATACATACATACTCGGTAAATTCCTAGAAGTGGATTTGCTGGGTCAGAAAGTATGTTCTTTTGTAATTTTGACAGCTATAACCAGGTTGCCTCCAAAGAACCAAAACCAGTTGCTGTGGAGTCATTTCTGACACATGGTGACCCCTTGTATGTCAGAGTAGAACTGTTCTCCACAGGGTTTTTAATGGCTGATTTTTGGAAAGTGGATCTCCAGGTCTTTCTTCGGAGGCATCTCTGAGGAGACTCAAACCTCCAGTCTTTGGGTTAGCAGCCAACTATGTTCACTGTTTGCACCACCTAAGGATCAGTTTGCTTGGTCATCATCGGTGTATAAGAAATATTATCCCACACTTTTGACATCATGGTATGTTATCAAACTTTTACGTTATTATTATTTTTTTAATATAATTTATTTTATTTTATTTTGTTGTTGAGAATATACACAGCAGAATGTCCACCAATTCAACAGTTTCTACCTGTACAATTCAGTGACATTGATTACATTCTATGAGTTTTGCAGCCACTCTCACCCTCCTTTTCTGAGTTGTTCCTTCCCCATTAACATAAACTCACTGACCTCTAAATTTCCTGTGTCTTTTGAGTTGCTATTGTCATATGGATCTTAAAACAGCACAGTTCTCGAGGCAGACATTCTTTACTAGTTAAGCTAAACTATTGTTTGGTTTTAAGAAGACTTCAGGGGATATTTTTGGTTTAAGGTTTAAAGATTATCTCAGAGCAATAGTTACAGTGGTTCATCCAGCCTTCCTGGCTCCAGAAGGCCTGGAGTCCATGAGAATATTAAATTCTGTTCTGCATTTTCTGCCTTTTGATCAGGAGTCTGCTATAGAATCTTTGATCAAATGCTCTGTAATGATAGTAGCTGGGTACCACCCAGTTCTTCTGGTCTCACGGCAAAGGAGGCAGTTGTTCATGGAGGCAATTAGCCACACATTCCATATCCTCCTCCAGTTCTTCATTCTCCTTTCTTTCCTGCTCTGGGCGAATATAGACCAATTGTTGTGCCTTGGATGGCCACTTGCAAGCTTTTGAGACCCCAGGCAGTACGCGACAAACTAGGCAGAGAACAGAAACACTAAATATGTTATTAGGCCAATTAACTGAGATGTCCCATGAAACCATGATCCTCAACCTCCAAACCAAGGAACCAAATCCCATGAGGTGTGTGGTTGTATATAAGCAGCCTCAGCAGATACTCTTTTCTTGTCATTGTTGTAAATATGTCTATCACACGACTTTTTCAATTCAACTTTTTATAGGTGTACAACTTATTGACAGCAATTACGTTAATCGGTTTTGCAACTCTACCCTCAATCAGTGCAATTTTTCCATCACCGTTATCTGAAAGTCAGTACTCCATAAGCAGTAACCTCCCATTTCCACTCCTTCCTGCCCCTGGTAACCACTAATAAGCTTTGGTCTCTGTACATTTGCCTGTTCTTGTCTTTTTATATAAGTGAGGTTATACAGTATTTATCCTTTAGTGATTGACTTAAATTTTACTCAGCATTATGTCTTCAAGCTCCATCCATATTGTAGCATGTATCAAGACTTCATTTCTCTTACTGGCTGAGTATGCAATATTGTTTTAAGATAACACTAATGTTACTCTTTGGGCCAGATTTTAGGCTAGAGCTCTTTCCCTGGGTATTTTGATTATTTGCTTATTTTTCTCTGATAACTCTTCCAGAAAAAAAAAAAAATGATTCCCACTTTGGTTTCACATTTCATATTTCCATCTATTCTTCGAATGGTTTGTGACTGAGTTCCATATGTTCCTTCTGTAGCTTTTATGTATATATTTTTCTTTTTTTGGCTTTTTACTTGAGAAGTTTTGATATTCCTTTTTAAAATTGGTGTTAAAGATGAATTTTTTTTTTAATGGCTTCCAAATCACATGTTAACATTTTTTAATAAGGGTCATATGACCGATAAAGTCTATGGGCTTTAGAAGCTCTATAGACGGAGAATCTTGAAACGTTTTATGGATAAGATGAAAGTATATAGTATTTCTTCAGACTGCTAATCTTTGTGGCTGTCACATGTTTTAAAATCTTGTCAAGGCAAAGCTGACAGATTTGGCCAGTAAAGAAATAATGAATCCGTGTTAGATTCAGACAGTTTATTACTCACATAGACAGCAAAAACAGGAGTAGCTCAAGTGCCAACTCTGTGCCCCTTGCCCCCTAGGATGACATTGAAACAAAAGGGGCCAGATGGCTGCACACGGATGGTGGGACCCCTGATGCTGAGGAGCCAGTCCTGCAGCTAAGTAGTTTTATAGCCTGCAGGTGTACCCTTACGAGGGTGAGACAGAAAGCCTCATAGCTCATCAGAACCTAGGAGATGATGAGAAATTATTTCATAACCTGCCCAAGAAGATATGGAGGCAAGTGGAAAATGGCTTAGTAGCAGTTCCTCACAAGCCTCCCATAGTCTTTTGTTCTAGGAGGGTTGTTTGGCCAAGATTTAGACCAGCCAAGGTTAGTTTAGCCTTGTCTACATGACTTATGTGGATACATGCATAGTTGTCTAGGTACCGTGGCAGAGCTGTTTCCTTACTCATCTCACTTGCGTGAAATGTGTACATTTTATGGTGGTGAAAGCTTCTCTAAGGATAAAATCAGTGATTTTGGTTGCTTCCTTTATGTTTTAAGATTTTTGTTGGTAAAACTGAATAAAGATTTCTATCATTCCTGTAATTATTTGGGAAGTGTTTGTACCCATTAATGCAAGAATGAAAATACGAGGCTTTTGGGGAGATACTTTCTGTAATTGAATATGTCTTCATAGTTCATTCTTCTGACTTTTGATACTGTAGGATCCCACTTTTGGGTCTCCCCTCCTTATTTCTAGTTCTGTAGTTGAAAGAATATTGTACTGCAGCTGTATAATTTGTCATCTAAACTTGGACACTTTTGGGAGTGAAAAAGGGATGCTGTTAATAATTATGCAGGGAAAAAAGTCATAAACACGGGTTGGCTGGGCAAAATGGGTTATGTGGTCACCAGTAGAGATCATTTGGTCCATCCTTGCCATTTCACAGATGAGGTAGCTGAGGCCCAGAGAGGCAACAGCTAGGAGCGTGTCAGTGAGCACGCGTGTGCGTGTATTAATGCAGGTATACTTTGAAATTAACACTTATGAAATATTTATTTTTCTTTTTGTTATAGAAAATTGCCAAATGTATAGAGGTTTAAAGAAGACAAAAATTTTAAGCCAATCATTCAGAGATAATATTAACATTTTACTTTCATTTTTTTTTTTTTTTAAATATTTCCACACACAAATCCAAACCCTCACACGCTGTCAACAAATTGGGATCGTACTCAAATGTGGTTCCATTCTGCTTTTGTCATTTCTGTTGTGAACAGTTTCCCATGCATTAAATACCTTTTGAAAGCCAATTTTTTATGACTTCATCCTATTTCGTCTCACGGATATGGCATCTTATGTTTATCTTTATTCTATAGTTAACCAATGGATTGTTTTTTATTTTTTCACTACTGTAAATAATGCTGTGAGAAATAAATACCCAGCTAGGTATTTTGTATCATTTAATTTTTATTTCAGCAAACATTCCTTGAACCACTTCTGTGTGAAGGCCTCTTGGGGAAATTGTGATGAGAGATATAGTATTATACCTTACTTCAAAGAGTATATAGGCAAGCAAAGAGGTATTTAGAATATAGCTGTGATAAATTTTATAGTAGAGATATGCATAGAGTTTGAGAAGCACCAGCTGCAGCTTTGTAGTGGTTAAGAGCTACGGCTGCTAACCACAGGTCAGCAGTTCAAATCCACCAGGCACTCCTTGGAAACCCTATGGGGCAGTTCTGCTCTGTCCTGTAGGGTTGCTATGAGTCGGAATCAACTCGATGGCAACGGGTAATGGTAACGAGAGAGAGGGCAGGAAGAACCTCCTACGAAAAACTTGTTTTAGTTGATAATTGTTGAAAGATGATTAAAATTAGCAATATGACTACTTGGGTTTTAGAAAGATGATTCTTCCTGAAGCAATTTTTGAGAGGCTGGGAGGGGAGAGGAGCATGAGTGTTGGAGATTGAAGGCATGGAGATCAGTCTCCTCTTACGAAGTTTAAGGCAGTTGCAGTGGAAATGGTGAAGATAAAAAGATTTTAAGTTATGTTTGAGGGTGGGAGTTTAGGGAGAGGAGAGGGTCTGGAATAGGTCCCAGGATATTCCATCCCTGATTGGTGGCACAGATCAGTAGAGATTGGTAATGTGAAAGGAAAGTTATTTATTTTTTAAATCTTTTCTATACTTGGCAGAAGTAAACTCATGGCAAGAAATAGAAAATTCATTCATGAGACAGTACCTGTTACAAAAGTGGGAAAAGTTTTTGTTTTCCTTTTTTTGTGAAAAGCATTTGGATGAGCTGTTAATTTTCTTCTTCCATGTTTAGGCTAAAGACAATTTTGAAAAGGAGGAAAGGTGTAAAGAACTTAAGCGACTTCGGGGTGAGGATACATGGATGCTACCTGATGTGAATGAGCGAATTGAACAGTTCTCACAGGTGAATACTAAAATCTTTTCCTGCTACAAGTGTATTTGTCCTTTTTTGTACTTACTCAAGTTAATATTGGAAGAGCAAATTCATAGAATAGTTTTGTAAGTTACAGAGTGACTATCACATATTTGGCATTACTGAGTAGTTTTATCTCTCAGGTGGAATTAATATATTTTAATATTTCAGATGTTATGACCGTGGACAGATGTTGCTACTTGTGTTAGCTGGTAAAAGGCTTAGATTCAAATTTCTGGCTCACTTGTAGCAAGTTTAGAAAATTAGATCTAAAAAATTATACGTTTTAAACTATGTTTTGTTCTTTATGTCTTTTTAACTCTTTTTTTCCCCACAATTTTAATTTATGCTATTTTGTTATATTTTATACTGCCTAATACTCTTCCATAAATCCTGTTGAGGGCATAGACGAATACACACACACACACACACACACACACACACACACACACACATTTGTATATTTTTTAAAAAACCTGTTTATGTATTTTTTTCTATCTGTCAGATGAATCTGCAAATAAATTTAAACTGAAATTTCTCTCATACACTTATGGTAAGAAACCTCAGCCATATGGTTTATTAATATTATATATGTATCGTACATGCACATTAAGGTTTTGTAAAAATGGCATGGGGGCAATGTCTGACCTTCTCCAACCCCTCAAGGGGGAAGCAGAACCAAGATCAACAGCGCAAGCCTGACTTCCATGAGGTGGAGGCCAGACAAGCCTCCTCTTTCCTCCATCTTTACTAATTCTGACACCAGCCGTCCCTTGCACAGCACTGTCTGCTTCTCTTCTAGGTTCGATAATTCATTGCAGTGGCCACACAGAACTCACAGATTGTACTCATGATTACGAGGTTTATTAGGGAAGTAACAGTTACAATTCAGGCTCTGGAACACTCAGGATACAGTTCTTCCATCAGGACAACCTCTTCCCAACCGTGCTCGCAGGCATGCCTCTCCCTGGCCCTAGGCCTCTCCCCAAAGGCACCCAGCTTTCTCTCTGTGATGGGAAGCCCACCACTCCATCTCCTGCCGCTGGGTCTCTGCTGCCACCACTTCTTACCATCTTCAGGGTTACAGCTTGCTCTCTCTCTTGGTCTCCTGCTTCCAGGAGCTTCTCAGTGCAGGGATCCCAGGTCCAAAGGACGTGCTGTCCTCTCCTGTGTTCTTCCTTGATGGTGGTAGGATCCTCTTTTCTGCTTTGGAATTGACTGTCTTTTAAGGCAAAACTGATCCGTCCTCTTGGTGGGCCACAATTACCCTATCACATGGTTCCGCCCAATCACCTGAGTGGGAATTACAAGACCATGGCTAGAGAGGCCACACAAAAGTGATCAATCCCACCGCAGGTTTCTTTGGAAGATTTTATTTAGTTACTCATATTCCTGTCTCATTTCATGAAACATTTGAAGTTTTTTGGAAGATGAATTTTTTTTTCCCCTCAGAATGTTTACTTAATAAAATAAGATAGAAACTAAATTCCTTTCTTACCTGTTCAAAAATTACTTACAGGAACATTCTGTGAAGAAAAAGAAGAAAAAAGACAAGCATTCAAAAAAGGTAAAGAAAGAGAAGAAGAAAAAGAGCAAGAAACAGAAATATGAAAAAAATGAGTCAGCTGATAATTCATCAGTAAGTATGTAGTAAAACCAACCAAAGTAACTATTTGAGAATATTTAATTTAATGGAGTAATATGTGGGAACTTAAAAAAATATTACTAGTTATATGAAAATGCCTGAGACACTTGGAGATGTCCAGGACATAATGGAAATATAGATGTTGGGTTCTAGAGAAAGGTAAGAGATGTGGTTTGGAAATCATTGCTAGTTGAAGCCATTAGACTGGATGAAATGCCTAAGGAAATTGAAAAGAAAGAAGAGTGCTGACATGGAAGAGCCCGACAGGAAGTAAAGGCCATTAAAAAGAAGTAGTTAGAAAATTAGAAGGAGAAGTAGGAAAGAGCAGCATTGTAAACATAAAGGAAGAGAATTTCAAGACGCTTGACGGTTTGTTACCTCTGTTACGTGCTTATGTAGTTTTAGGACAAAAGGAAGAGAGTAGGTGGGTCTGCTGTGTCTCTGGTTGGCTCTGGGATGAAAGAATTCCCAGAGGAAAGGAAAGCAGATCAGATCCTTCATGTTTGTTTTCAGGAAGTTAGGGGTGTGTGTTTGTGAGGTGTGGGACTCCTTTGCAGTAAACACTTTGGCCTTTTTTGGTCTTGGTTCCCTAGAGCAGGACCACACCTGAGGCCAAAGAGTGGAGGCCTACAAACTGAGAAGGATCACTTGGGGGCCCGATGTTGTGTAAGCCTCAGGAGGCCACGTGGTGTGGCCAATAAAGGCCTTGGAAAACAGAGGCTCACTGGGGCTTCCAGCTTGGAGAGAGTTCAAACATTCTGCTTTCGGAAGGGTAAACCCCTGGGGCTGTGGAAGCTCTGTGCTGAAGACCCCTCCTGAACCTCGTCCTTCTTTGTATCCTTTTTCCTTCTAGATTAAATATAGCCCTCCCCTGCAGCTTTTGAGTTGTTCCATTGGATTAGTGAATGTAAGAAATAGAAAAGGGACCAGAAATAGAGAAGGGACTGATACCTGCTGACCTGTCCCCGGGTGAATGGGGATGAGAGAAAAAGGGCTGCATGGAGCATTTGGGGTCTGAACTGACGAGGGAAGGGACGTTGAGGTTTCCCTGGACTGATTTGATATTGCAAAGTGTTCTTAATTTTTTTAATAGTATTTTTGCTGGATATAGAATTTTAGGTTTATAGTCATTTTTCTTTCTGCACTTTAAAATGTTATTCCATTCCAGTGTCTTCTGGTTTACCTTGTTCCTGGGAATTCTGTAGCCATTCTTATCTTTTTTCCTCTGTATGTGATGGCGCCTTTTTACTCTGGATGCTTTTAAAGGTTTTTTTTTTTTTTTTTTTATCATTTTTTAGTGGATCACTTGTGATGTGTTACTGTTTTTATTCTGCCTTGGGTTCATTGTGCTTCTTTGTGAGTT
>NW_004444030.1:3090789-3093072 GCF_000243295.1 Trichechus manatus latirostris | reverse complement strand
TTTGTGAGTTTAAAATTTCCATCAGCTTTGAAACTTTGCTTGCCTTTTGTTTCCTTCTTTAGGTTTTTTTTTTTTTTTTTTTATCATTTTTTAGTGGATCACTTGTGATGTGTTACTGTTTTTATTCTGCCTTGGGTTCATTGTGCTTCTTTGTGAGTTTAAAATTTCCATCAGCTTTGAAACTCTCCAGCCATTGTTTTGTCAAATGTTTTTTTCCATCCCCCTTCTTTTGTTTGTCTGCTTAATATTGTCCCACAAATTGCTGAGCCTCTGTTCACTTTCTTTCTAGGCTTTTTCCTTTCTATGGTTCAGTTTGTGTAGCTTTTATTGCTGTCTTAGGATTAGATTCACTGACCTTTTCTTTTGCAGTATCTAATCTGCTTTTATCCCTATCCAGCAAAATTGTCATTTTAGATATTGCTGTATTGTTGTCTACATGTGTACCTGTGTAACCACACATATATTTTATTGGTTGTCATTGTTTTTGCAAATTTGTTATAGTATTTACCAGGATTGTCCCTTATTCTTACCTACTTCTTAGAGTCTTCATTTACCTTGGACTAGTTGTGCAAACTTCACCCATGTTGGATATTGCCTTTCCTATAACCATCAGAGAACGTTGCTTTCTGTGTGTATACCTATTCTTAATTTTTTTACAAAAGTGGTACCATACAGTATTTGTCCTTTCATGATTGACTTATTGCACTTGGCATAACGTCCTCCAGATTCATCCATTTTTGTAAGATGTTTCATGGACTCCTCCTTCTTTATAGTTGCATAATATCCCGTCGTATGTATGTACCACAATTTGTTTATCCATTCATCTGTTGATGGGCCCTAGATTGTTTCTGTCATTTTGCTATTGTGAATAATGCTGCAATGAACATAAGTGTGCATATGTCTATTCTTGTCACTGCTCTTATCTCTCTAGGCTGTATACCTAGGAGTGGGATTGCTGGATCATAAGGTATTTCTATTTTCAGCCTTTTGAGGAAGCGCCATATTGTTTTCCATAGTGGTTGTACCATTTTACATTCCCACCAGCATTGTAAAAGACTTCCAGACCCCCACAACCTTGCCAGCATTTGTTGTTTTCTTTTTTTTGATCATTGGCATTTTTGCAGGGGTGAGATGGTATCTCATTATAGTTTTGATTTGTATGTCTCTAATGACTAATTATTGTGAGCATTTTTTCCTCTGTTTATTGGCTGCCTAAATGTCCTCTTTGGTGAAGTATCTGTTTATGTCCTTTGCCTATTTTTTGATAGGATTTTTTTTTTATTGTTGAGTTATTGACATTTTCTGTATATTTTAGAGATTAGACCCTTATCAGATATGTCTGCCAAAGATTTTTTCCCAGTCTGTAGGTTCTCTTTTTACTCTCTTAGAGAGTCTTTTGATGAGGATAGGCATTTAATTTTTAGGAGGTCCTAGTTATCTAATTTATATTCTGTTGTTTGTACATTTTTGGTTTCGTTTGATATTCTACTTATGCTGAAGACTAGGTCCCCAAGTTGTGACCCTGTGCTTTCTTCCAGGAACTTCATGGTTTTGGCTTTAACGTTTATGTCTTTGAGCCATTTTGAGTTAGTTTTTGTGCATGGTGTGAGGTATAGATCCAGGTTCATTTTTCTGCATATGGATATCAAGTTTTGCCAGCACAATTTGTTGAAGAGACTGTTTTTGCCCCATTGAGTGGACTTTGACCCTTTGTTGAAGATCAGGTGCCCATAGATGGCTGGATTTACTTGGGGTTCTCAGTTCTGTTCCATTGGTCTATGTGTCTGTCATTGTACCAGTACCAGGCTGTTTTGACTACTGTGGCTGTATAGTAAGTTTTGAGATCAGGAAGTGAGAGACCTCTTACTTTGTTGTTCTTCTTCAATGTTGCTTTAGTTGTTTGGGGCCTATTTCCTTTCCATATAAAGTTGGAAATTAGTTTTTCCATTTCATCAAACAATGTTGATAGGATTGGGATTGCATTATACCTATAGATCACTTTTGGTAGTATTCACATTCTCACAGTGTTAGTCTTCCAATCCATGAGCACGGAATGTTTTTCAACTTATATAGATCTTTTAGTTTCTTGCAGTAGTGTTTTATAATTTTCCTTGTATAAACTTTTTACATCCCTAGTTAGGTTTATTCCTAGATATTTTATCCTTTTGAGGGCTACTGTAAACGGTACTGATTTTTTTTTTTTTAATATTTTATTGTACTTCAGGTGAAGGCTTACAGAACAAATAGTTTCTCATGAAACAGTAGTACACATGTTGTTTTATG
>NW_004444030.1:3019270-3084869 GCF_000243295.1 Trichechus manatus latirostris | reverse complement strand
CCCTTCTATGACATTATGCATTTCTGAAATCTTGTTGTTTATCTTTTGGATTTCTAATTGTTGTCTTTGTATAATTTCTAGTTGTGAATTTATTTTGCCATTTTGTTCCTGCATCATCTTCCTGAATTCTTCCAATTTTTGTCCTATGAATTTGTCTATTTTTTCCTCATGTTTGTCAGCTTTTTGCCTTAGCTCTTGGAGAATTGTGAGTATTAGAGATTTGAATTCCCTATCAGGTAGTTCTAGTGCATTTTCTTCCACTGGAAAGTCATCTGGTGTTTTATTTTGGACGCTTACTGGAACCATCCTGTCCTGTTTTGGTAAATGTTTTGATATTGTCTTCTGTCTTCGGGGCATTCAGTAGTTATTTTTCTCATTTATATATTGTAGATTTGTTTGTTTCGTCCCTTTTTTTTTTTTTTAAATTTGACTGTGTCTGAGCAGGTGGACTGTGTGTTATTTGTTGTTTGCTCTTCTGTGGGCACAATACCTTTTGCCTCCTCCAATTGGCAGAGTCAGTCACTCATATGGTATGGCAGGGCAGGTCTAACTGAAGAGGAGTCACTGGGACGGGTTGCTTGTGGCACTTACTACAGCCACCAGGGCGGGTCGGTAATCACTGCAGGGCAGGTGCCAGTAGGCCGTGCCTGTGCTGCTTGGTGGTGTGATGCCAAGTGCACGGTGCAGGTAGGCAGGTTGTAGGGGGGAGATTGTTATGTGTGGAGCTAAGATGAATATGGGAGAGAGGAGACAGGAACAGGAGCCAGAAACATACAAACAAACAAAAAAGAATGCTAGGGGAGCTTGCCGTTGGAGTGGAGAGACGAGAGACTATGAAATGGAGAGAAACAGAAAGGGGAAGAGGAAGAAAAGAAAAGAATGATTAAATAAAAATCGGAAAGGTTAAAGAACTGGAAAGTTCCCAGGTATCTCACCGGTGCAGGTATGAGGTCTGGGGAAGTCGCTCTCAGGTGTTGCAATACAGCTTGGATAGAAGGTGTAGAGGTATAGAACGCCAGGTATTCTGGGAACAGAAAGAGAAGGAAGATATAGAGAGACGAGAAACTGAGTAATGAAGAAAGACAAAAAGGGAAAACGAGGGAAAAGAAAACAAGCTAAAAAAAAAAAAAGATCAAGAAAAGCCCCCCCCAAAAACAGAAAAAAGAAAGAAAGAAATAAAACCAATGAAGAGAGAAATGCTCTTCGGGATTCCTCTGTAAGTCTGTGCCAGCCGAGGGGGTAGTCTCCTTGCCATGCAGCACCGCCTGGCCAGAAAGGGCTCCCAACTCAAGAAAAGGAAAAGAAAAGAAACAAACAATTCAAAACAAACGAACAAAATCCCCGGGTATCCTTTGATTTTTAACCTATTTATGTCTTTGTGTCTAAGGTGTCTCTTGTAGAAAGCATATTGATGGGTCATGTTTTTTTTTTTATCCTCTCTGTCTCTTGACTGGTGTCTTTAAACCATTTACATTCAATGTGATTATCGATAGGAATGAATTTATTGTTGCCATTTTGTTAAGCTTCTTATGGTAAACAGTTTGTTTCATTTAATTATCTGTGTTGAGTTCTTTTAGTTTATGAATTTTCTTGTTGTTTCCATTGTTTTTGTTGAGTTTATGTTTGCTGAGTCTTTTTTATTTTTTTCTTCTTTTTGGTGAGTAGAGTTACTAGTTTTCTTTGTGGTTACTCTGGAATTTACGTTTCTCTTCCTCAGTGTAAAACAGTCTGTTATATATTGGTATCACCTTGACTTCCTCTCCATATGGAAATTCTGTAATTACACGCTTTATTCCTCTTTTTTTGTTTTGAGGTTGTTATCATTTACAGATTGACATCTCTGGTTCCCTTTTTTCAATTTTGCAGCTTTATTTTACGTTTGAAAATTCTTTGTCTGGGTTGGTATTTGAGTGATGTTGTTGTGTGTCTTAATTTCAGGTCGTTGTTTGATGTCGTTGGTTCTCTGTCCGAAAGACTGCATTTGATTTTTCTTGTTAGGTTGGTCTGGTTTATACAAATTCCCTTAATTTTTTTTATGTGGGAATGTCCTAGTTTTGCCTTTGTATTTGAAAGACAATTTTCTGGATATACGATTGGTGGTTGGCAATTCTTTTCTTTCAGGATTTTATATATGTCATTCCACTGCCTTCTTGCCTGTATCGTTTCTGCCAAGAAGTCAGCGCTTAGTCTTATTGGTGCCCTTTTGTAGGTGCTATTTTGTTTTCACAAGCTGCTCTCAGAGTTCTTTGTTTTTGGTTTTGGTAAGTTTGATTATGATATGTCTTGGTGACTTTCTTTTCAAGTCTATTCTGTATGGGGTTCATTGAGCTTCTTGGAGTGGAATCTTGTCTTTCATGATATTAGGGAAGTTTTCTGTCAATAAATCTTCAGAAATTCTCTGTGATCTTTTTCCTTCCTTCTTCTGGAATTCCAGTTATGCGTAAATTCTTCCTCTTGATAGTGTCCCACATAACTGTTAGGCTTTCTTTATTTTTCTTCATTCTTTTTTCTGATAGTTCTTCAAACAGGTTATTGGCAAGTGATTTGTTTTCTATTTTGCTGATTCTTTCTTTTCTTGCTTCAGTTCTCCTTTGTCCTTCCATTGAGTTATCTTTTTCTGGTATTTTACTGTTAATCTTCTGGATTTCCAGTTGTTGTTTTTGTATGGTTTCTAATTGTTTATTTTGTCATTTTGTGTTTGTATTGTTTTCTTAAACTCTTCCAGAGTTTTGTCAGTTTTCCTTCATTTTGTGTGTATTTTCGTCAACCTCTTTGAGGATCCTGTATATAGGTCTTTTGAATTCCTTATCAAAAAGTTCTATTACCGTTCCTTCCCCGGGAAGGTTTTTATCCCCTTTATTTTAGTCATTTGAACCATCTTATCCTGTTTCTTCATGTGATATGTTATTGTCCATTGTCTCTGAGGCATTAAAAAAACCAAACCTGTTGCCGTTGAGTTGATAAGGTGTTGTTTTATTTGTTTATGGATTGTATGTTTGTTTCATTCTGATTTTTTGTTTTGTTTTGATGTTATCAGGGTGGGCAGGTCAAGCATGCTTCACTGATCACTCATTTGCTGGCACATGAGCGCTCACCACCTGCCTCCAGGGAGGTGGGGCTGTGGCAGGGAGGGCGAGCCTGCTTCTCTGTCCACTGGATGCATGAGATGGCTGAAGGTGGCCTGGGTGGGTGCTGGCCCCTGCCTGTTGTTGGTCCAGCAGCGTGGGAGTGCTCACAGCCACTCGCCAGGTGGGCGGGGCTGCAGCCAAGGGGTGTGGTGGGTGACTGGGGCACCGGAGCACTTTCTTGCCACTTGTAGGGTGGGCGGGGTGGCAGGTGAAAGGGCAGGATTGGGCGGCTGGAGGTGCTGGAGCACTCCCACGCCACTTGGAGGGGCAAGCTGACAGGCAAGGGGCACGGTTGGGCGACCGGGGAGCCAGAATGCTGCTGCTCGGCAGGTGGACAGGGGCGTGGATGGCAGACAGGGCTGGGTGGGAGGGAAAAGGGGGGGCTCCACCTGTGGTCCCTGGTGGCCGTGGCTGTGGGGATGAGGTGTTCATGCCTGTCCTCAGCAGGAGGGTGGGGGGAGTGGGAGCATGCTCCTCTGGTTGCCGGGGGAGGGTGCTTGGACACTTCCAGTTTGCTGCAGCCAGCAATCAGGACCTGGCCGTGATCAAGTGTCGGGGGCAGGGGCTGTCCGTAGTCCAGTCTGGTAGGGGAGCTCCTGTTGATACTTCGTGGATCTACTACTCCATGTGCACCACCCAACCAGTTTTCAGGGACCACTGCTGGTGAGTAGCCCTGTCTCTGAGTCCTGCTTCCTCCCTGGTCTGTGGATGCTGGGATTCCTGGAGCTCTTACCTGCCTTCCTTTGCTTTCTCTCCTCAGATCCAGTTCATGCCCTAATCACCTTGCTTCATTCCACATATGTTAATACAGTTTCTCTGTCTCCTGTTGGGAATTCTGTGCAGTTGCCTCTCTGTGCTCCTTAACCAGGATCACTGCTGGCTTTGTCTCAAGATGGCCACACAGCACTGGGTTGGCTGGCAGGATACCTCTGCTCTGTATCTCTCCTCATACACTGTTTTGATCAGTTTCTTCTTCCAGTTGGTGTTCGATCTAATTCCTTATCTTTTCATTTGATGCTCAGGGTTCCAGGATTGTCCTGTGTATCTGTTTCACCTGGTTTCTTGGGTCTTTGCCATAGAGGGACAGCGAGGTGTGTCAGACTAAGCTGCCGTCTTAGCTCTGAATCCCAAAAAGTCCAGTGAGTTTTAATTATTAAAGTTACATTGTGAGTGCTGGATTTTTTTTTTTTTTTTTTAACTTCACTTAAAGGATGTTGAGTTTTCTTTTGGCAGGGAGCTAATCACTTGTGGATTAGTTTAATCCTTTTCAAAGCTTGTGTTGAAGTTTTATTGGTGTTTGTGTAGGGTAGCCTTTACTCTAGGGCTGGCTTAGCCTTATAACTAAGGCACAACCTTTGTGGTTTCTCTGCCGATTGCCCTGGTAGTTCAATGAGATTTCTCCATTCTGATTGGTAGGAGCTAGAACTTCTTCTAGCCCTGTGTGAGCTCTAAGGGTTGTTCTGCATATAGCTCTCCAGTAATTGTTCCTTCCCTGTTAGTTATTCTTTCCATAGCCTTGTAGAATCTCATCCTAAGCGTATTTAGCTTGGTATTCAGCTAAAGGCTCCAGGGGCCCCTGCTGTAGATTTGTGGAACTCTTTCCGTGTATAGCGTCCTTCTCACTGATCCTTGTCTCAGCCTTTGTAAGGGTCTATCTCTGTCTCATCAACACTGTGAGACTGTCGTGTCGTTGCTTGTGTTACCCCTCCCAGTGCTTTGGTCTACTAAGTGCCTCCAGTCATAAAGCTGTGGGGATTGTAGGGTTCACCTAATTTAATTTCTTTTTCTCAGGAACCACAGTCCTGCAGTGCTGATATTCAGTGTCCATAACCAGTTGTTTCATATATTTTCTTTA
This sequence comes from Trichechus manatus latirostris, assembly GCF_000243295.1. Taxonomy (NCBI): domain Eukaryota; kingdom Metazoa; phylum Chordata; class Mammalia; order Sirenia; family Trichechidae; genus Trichechus; species Trichechus manatus. Next base: position 3,079,886 of record NW_004444030.1, on the reverse strand, counting down.
GTTTTCTAGTTGTTTATGGTGGGAGACTGTGTTACGCCATTTATTTTGTCATGGCCAGAAACAGAAATACTCGAATTCGCTTGTTTTTTTTTTTTTTTTTAATAGTAGCACTTTTCTGTCTTAGCACCTTCTAGACTTTGCTAGGTAGGGGTGGAGGTGTGGTTAATCATGAAGGCTGCATGTGAGAAGGAGAGTCCTGGAAGCTAGGTGGAGTCAGGAGACACATTAATCTTGACGGTTTGTAAGTTCTTCAGTGTAAAATAGAGGACTGAAACTATAATCAGCAAGATAACTGGGGTCATAGCATGGGGAAGGAGGAATGTCTGTTGTGCTTAATTGGTGAGGTGAGTGCATACTGGTGAAAATGAGCAATAAAATCAGTAGAAAGGGAATGGGAGGAAAGAGGGTTATATAGAATGGCCTAGGCATCATTGTTCTGTAAATTTTAGTAAACCGACAATAGTAACAGTATCACAGATGGTGCTTTCATTTAGTGCCTGGCATTTATTGCTTGAATATAGCCTGCTGCTTGAAGTCTCTAACTAGACCTATTGTAAGGTTAGAAATAGGGGATTCAGTTAATTTCATCACACATTTATTGAATGCTTACTTTTTGCCAGGCACTGTTTTAGGCATGGGGAATATAAAAATATAAAAACTTAAAAAAAAAAAAAAAACTTTTAGGAACTCTTTGTCTAATTGGATAAATAGGTACATAATTTCAATATATAATCTCAAGATGCCATGCCAGGACAGGGTATTGGTGAGGTGAGGGAGGATTCCATCTACAGACTTATTGAGAAAATGATGCTTGTGTTGAGACTTGAAGGATGAGTAAGAATTAGGTGGGCAAAGAAAAGTGGGCTTGGCATTCCATGTACAAAGAATTGCAAGAGCAAAGAGTCATGGAAAAATGAGATAGCATGATGTATGAGAGAGATGTGTGTATGTAAAATATAATGATAAGCAGTTTGGATAACACTAGATCACGAAATGGGAGTGAATGGAGATGAAACTGTTAAGGTTTGGTAGGACCTGGTAAACCAAGAGCTTTGACTTCGTTCAGTAGAGATTGTATCATCTAATTAGGTTCAACTGCATTTATCAGAAAATGTCAAAGTAGCCATTAGTTAAACAAGATAGAAGTTTATTTTTCTCTCGTATAAAGGAGATCAGATGGGTACTCTAGGGCTAGTGTGGTTGTCTGGGACCAAGGTTTCTACTGTCTTGCTCCTCTGTCATTTTTACAACATTGCCTCTTAAGTCCAGATAGTAGGAAAGAGAGGATGTCCTCTCTTATTGACTTCCAGAAAGTCCTATGTAACACTTTCATTTACATTTCCCAGGACAGTTCATCATAAGGCTTTACTTTCTAGCCAGGGAGGGACGTTGCTTTCCCAAATACAGTTCGGTTTATTGGTAGGAAAGAAGAGGAGCATGGTTCTTGGGCAGCTAACAGTCTTTGTGACAGTGACAGGGAACCATATAATCATTTTAGTAAGAGGAGTACTGTGGTCAGATATGCCCTTTATATTATTCTAAATGTATTTGGGGTGAGGCTTGGAGAAAGAAGAGAAGATTGGAGTGTAGGAGACTAATTTGGCTATTCCAGTTGTCTAGGCGGGAGGTAAAAAGATGTGATCTTGGGCTGCTGGTTTTAGGATGGAGAGGAGGGGATAAGTATTAGTTGGGACTCTTGGTTGCAGGTAACAGAAACTGAACTTAAATTGGCTTATGCAAAAAAGAGGTGGGTTTACTATAAGCTTACAAAAGTTTCCTAGGACAGTAAGTGTCATAGAAGTCAGGAAAGTGAGTGTTCAACAGAGTTATATTCAGTAGAGAGGTCTAGTGAGATTAAAGACTGAAAAATCATTGTTGAATTTGGCAGTTTGACCTTTAAAGGAGTTTCAGTAGATTAATGGGAACAGGAGCCATATTGTAGAGTTTTGAGAGATGTATGAAAGTGAGGGTGTGAAGGCAATGGATCTAGACTACTCCCAAGACGTTTGGTTTCAAATGGAAGATGGAAGATAAATTGTTGTTAGAGGAAGACACAAAATCAAGAAAGGTCCCCGTTACTATCAAATCCAAAAAAAAAAAAAAAGAATGGGGAATACTTGAGCATATTTCTAGGCCAATAGAAGCTATGGTTTTGAAGCTATAAGAGAAAGAGATAATTGGTGGAGCAACAAGAATCATAAGGATCAAGATCATTGGAGGAAGATCTGTCTTGAATAGGAAGAGTTAACAGGAGATAAGAATAGGCACAGATATAAATAAGTTTATAGGAGGTTAGATAGGAAGCTAAATTGGCCTTATTTTTCTTGATGAGGTAAGAGGAGAGATAATTTTCTGAGAGTAAGGGGAGTAGGAATTTGTAAAAACTTTGAGGAGGATGTTAAAGAAGATATTGATCACTTAGTGTCTGCCAAGGTACTAGGATGGGTACTGGGGGATACAAAGTAGGCAAAAGCAGATGTGGCTCCTGACTAATGGAATTTGCTGCTAGTGGGAGAGTAAGACATTAATCAGATAGTCACAAATAAATGTAAAACTGATAAATAATTCAAAGGAAGAGAGTTAGTGAAGGGAATGGTGGAAAGAACTGACCAAGGACCAGCAAGAGGAATTCTAGTTGGGGCTGAGTGTTTAGCTTAACGGAAATTGTAGATGGTGACGTTTGGATTTATTAGGTTTGGAAACTGGTTACAGCTGTTGCTCTAGTTAGTGAATTTTAACTGGTTGGTCAATATCTGGTAGGATAGAGAAAATCTGTAATTTTAGAAGAAGGTCTAAGACAGAAACCTGAGAAACACTTTTTTTTTTTTTTTTTTGGTAGTTTGATCTTAGCAAACAAGCACTCCACCAAAGAAAAGTGCTAATTTTTTAGATTATAAACTTCCTTTTTAGTGAATATGACCAAACAGTAGGAACTTGTTGTTGTTGTTAGGTGCCATCAAGTTGGCTGCTACTCATAGCAGCCCTACGTACAATAGAACGAAATACTGCCTGGTGCTGTGCCATCCTCACAATCAATGCTACGCTTAATCCCATTGTTGCTGCCACTGTGTCAGTCCATCTCATCGCTTCTCTTGCTCTGAGCCTCTGCTTTATCAAGCATGTTAACCTTCTCCAGGGACTGGTCCTTCCTGATAGCATGTCCAAAGAAAGCAAGACGAAGTTTCGTCATCCTTCCTTCTAAGGAGCATTCAGGCTGTACTTCTTCCAAGACAGATTTGTTTGTTCTTCTGGCAGTCCACAGTATATTCAGTGATTTTGCCATTGCCATAATTCAGAGGCATCGATTCTTCTTTGGTCTTCCTTATGCATTGTCCAGCTTTCACATCCATATGAGGCAATTGAAAATACCATGGCTTGGGTTGGGCGCACCCTTGTCCTCACAGTGATTTCTTGCCTTTTTAACTCTTTAAGAAGGTCTTTTCAGCAGATTTGCCCCATGCAATGCATCTTTTGATTTCTTGACTGCTGCTTCCACGGGCATTGATTGTAGATACAAGTAAAATGAAATCCTTGACAATGTCAGTCTTTTCTCCATTTATCATGATGTTGCTTATTGGTCCAATTGTGAGGATTTTTGTTTTCTTTATGTTGAGGTGTAATCCGTACTGAAGGCTATAGTCTTTGATCTTTACCAATAAGTGCTTGAATTCCTTTTCACTTTCAGCAAGTAAGGTTGTGTCATCTGCATACTGCAGGTTGTTAATGAGTCTTCCTCCAGTCCTGATACCGCGTTTTTCTTCACGCAGTCCAGCTTCTCATATTATTTGGTCAGAATGCAGATTGAATAAGTACACTGAAAGGATACAGCCCTGATGCACACCTTTCCTGATTTTAAGCCCCACAGTATCCCCTTGTTCTGTTCGAACAACTGCCTCTAGGTCTGTGTACAAATTCCTCATGAGCACAATTAAGTGTTCTGGAATTCTCATTCTTCACAATGTTATCCATAATCTGTTACAATCCACACGGTCGAATTAAGTAGGAACTTAGTCTCTCTCAATTGCTGTGATAGTATAAACATGAGTAGACCAGCAATACATTTATAGTGATTATTTTTTAAAAATTGTAACTATAAATATAAATAACTTGTTCTCAGGTTTCTATAAATCCACATCAAGGCTATTTATTCCATGTGGTTAATACCTTTCAATAGACATATTTGTGTTCTCTAGTCAAAGAAAAGCTTTAGGTAATTTTCAAGAACTCGGTGGAATGGAAGAATACTGGCCTCATTCAGGAAACTCACGTTCTGATGTGAACCCTGCTGTTCACTACTTTTTCCTCCCTTGGCTTCAAAGTTTCTCAACTGTATGCTAACAAGTTGTTTTCTATGCTTAAGTTCTACAGCTCCAAAACAATAGATTTTAGAGCCAGATCTAAATTTGTGTCCTGGTTCTCCCACTTGGATACCATGTAACCTTGGGCAAATTACTTAACTTCGGGGCACTTTCCTTATATGTAAAACCAAAATAAAACTTTACAAGGTTGTTTTTAAGGAGTCAGTGTGATAGTATATGTGAAAGTGTATAGAAGAGTTGATTGATATATTTGTTGAAAGCGAAGGCAAAACCTGGCATAAGGCTGAACATATAGGGGATATTGACTAAACACTTCTTGAATGATTTAATAATCTTGCATTTAAACACAGAAAGTGCCTTGTCACTTGAGATCTGTGTATTTTTAGATCCAAAGAAGTTTCAGAATTTGAAACTTGAGGGGAAACAATAAATTCATTTACTTAGATGTGTTTTTCCTGTTCTGCTTGAGCAGAGATGTGTTGGAAGCTCTAATTTTTGTTGTTTCGCTTTCCCTTGGTTTGATAATAAACTACTAAGAAAACAGAACTAATTTGGTTGGTGTTTTGTGGGCTTAACTCAAAGGATGTCCTTTAGATTTTCAATATCATTTTTTTAAAGGGGAAATAGAGTGTAAGAATTTTCTCTAGGAAATTTTACAGCTGAATTTCTGTCATTGAACAATAGCGCAGAATTTTTATATCAAAGTATGTAAATTTAAGAATTTCACTTGTATGCTAAATATTCCTAGAGTTCTGAAGATGAATGGGTTGAAGCTGTTCCATCTCAGACTCCGAGCAAAGAAAAGGCTTGGAAAGTGAAAGATGAAAAGTCAAGAAAAGAAGAAGACAGTGAGGTTATTCAGGTAGGCCACCTAATTCTAAACAAAGAAGTGTTAACTTTAAGGAGTAGATGAATGTTAAAATGAAAGATGATTATAATTTCTTCAGGAGAAAAGCTAGCTTGAAAATAATGCACTTTTTTGAGTAATTTGTGGCAATAATGCCGTTTGCTGAGCCTTTAAATGCTGCTTCTCTTCCTGCTGTGACAGAGTGAGTGCTCATCTCTATTCTGTTCCATTTGAGGGTTTTCTGCCTCTGGTGTTGATAGAGAAGTGGCACTTTCCCTTATGTACTGTACTTTGTACTGTTACCACTGTCTGACCTTCCTATAGTCAGTAGAGTTCAATCACAGTTTTTTTTTTCCTTTACCGCATGCCATAATTTTCTTAGCAACTCTTTCAGTTAAATAGTTCACATATTCGAGGTTATCGTTTGTATGTCCAGGGAAGAATGTAACTTATCTACTGTTAGTCACAGATGAAGGAAGAAGGTGAACAAGGACTAATGTTTGAGTGCTTGTGTAGTGCCAGGTACTGTGCCTTATATCTGATATCTTATTTATTCCTTACAACAGTTCTGAAAAAAAGATAAGATTTTTTTTTTTTAAATTAATGGACTTTAATTTTTAGAGTGTGTTTAGATTTTTAGAAAAACTGAGCAGAAAGTATAGTGAGTTCCCATATACCCCCTACTTTCACCTATTATTAACATCTTGAATTAGTGTGGTACATATGTTACAATTGATGAACCAATATTGATACGTCATTATTAACTAAAATCCATGGCTCACATTAGGGTTCACTCTTTGTACCCTTCTGTGCTATTGACAAAAAGGTAGGATTTTTATCCCATTTTATGGAGGAGGAGACTGAGGCTTAGAGAGATTAAGAAACTTGCTTAAAGTTATATAGCCACGTAGGTTTTGTATCCAGGTTTATTAAGTGTTTATTGTTAAGTTCTAATCAATTTAGATTGAAATGACTTCCTTTTTTTTAACAGAGGGATGAGTGGATGACTGTTGACTTTATGTCTGTTAAAACTGTATCATTATCATCACTCAAAGCTGAAAAAGAAACTATAAGGAAAATAGAGCAGGAGAAAGCCCAAGCAGTTGAGCAGGTAAGAGAATGTTTAAAATGCTTTAACTTTGTAATTTTCTCTTAAAGAAGCTGGTAAGAACATTTAGACAATCCTAGTTTTATTTGTAAAACGTTTTTTATTTGTGTTAATAAAATTAATGAGAACAACTATGAAATTTAAGTTCTTTTAAAATAAGTTTCCTGTGGTAAGTCAGTTTAAAAGTATACCAAGATTTATAAATCTAGAATATTTTAATCTAGGGTGATTGAATGAATATTGAGTTTAAGTAAAAACCATTGAATTAGAAGTGAATCCTCTCAACTTCTATTTCTGTTAACATGATGAATTACATACCCTGAAAAAATGATTCCATTTCAGGACATCTGAAAGTTCTGGATAAAGTATAAAATAAACCTTGTGGTTGTTAGGTGCCGTCGAGTTGATTTCAACTCATAGCAGCCCCATGTGATAGAGTAGCACTAGCCCATAGTAGTTTTCTAGGTTATAATCTTTACGGGAGTGGATCCACCAGCTTTTTCTCCCATGGAGCTGCTGAGGGGTTTGAACCATCAACCTTTTGATTAGCAGCCGAGTGCTTAACTGTTGCACCACCAGGGCTTCTTAAAGTATATCTACTTGTTTTATATTTTATTACTGTCACTGTGCTGGCAAGAAAAAAAATGGGAAATTTTTAGAGAGCCAAAAATGAGGGAAAAACATGAATCCTAGTAAGTTATAAGGAAGCATAGAAACTGATGGCTTTCTGGGACAGCACCCAGTCCTAGTAATCTAGAACTTCAATTTTTATTTTTTTATTGTGCTTTAGAAGAATGTTTTCAGAACAAATTAGTTTCTCAGTAAACAAAACCCATATTGTTTTGTGATATTGCTTGCCAGTCCGGCGACATGTCAACCCTCCCCCTTCTCGACCTTGAGTTCCCCATTTTCGTTCATCCAGCTTTCCTCTTCTCTCTTGCCTTCTTGTCTTTGCCCTGTACTGGTGTGTAGAACTTCAGTTTTAATAAATGCTTGAGGATAGGAGATAAGTTCAAGAGCTTGCGTGAGATGGGTAAGTTTGATTGTTGAACATCTATAAATCTGGGACCCTGGAGGGGTGTATCCTCAATGAAAAGAAGAAGTTGGAAAAAACCCAGTTGAAAGGCAAGAAAACTTGCCTGTCTTATCAGGCATCTTATATGGTGTAGGGGGCGGGATATCTTCCCAGGGAATATGTAACCAGGCTGGCCCTGTTGTGGCTTATAGCTTGGATTCATAGAGGTTTATGGTTTGAATTTATGCTACTTGTGTGGTTTGAAAATCTTCAAGGTGAGAATTTATTTTAAAGTATTCCTGAGTTAAGGAGCTCTGGTGGCACAATGATTAAGCACTCAACTGCTAACCAAAAGGTTGGCAGTTCAAACTCACCAGCCGCTCTGTAGGAGAAAAGACCTGGTGATCTACTCCCATAAAGATTACAGCCTAGGAAACCCTACGGGGCAATTCTGCTCTGTCATGTAGGTTCTCTGTGAATCAGAATCGACTTGACGGCATACAGCAACAACATTCCTCAATTGGTAGTGCCTTGAAGTGCTTGGTAGAAGTAACCACCAGTCCTTTTTTGAGGATCGTACTGTCAGCCTCAAATTGTTTCCCAGAAATAAAGTTCTAGGGAATATGAAGTCACAATCTAAAAGTCATTAAAATACATGAAAGTAGAAGGATAGCCCATGAATGAGAGTCATGTGAAATAATAAGCAGCATCAGACCTACAAAACCTGTATCTGCTGGAATATTTAATAGCTTTATAAAGTAACAGTAAGTATAGAAAAAATAAGTAAGGGATAAAAGCTTATTAAGAAGGCAAATTTGAAAAACAGCCAACTAGAACTTTTAGAAATGAAAAATATAACAAAATTAGAAACTCGGTAGATGAGTTAAACAGCAGATTGAACATAGCTAGAGAGTTAGTGAACAAGAAGATAATCTTTATGAATTTACCCTGATGCAGCATAAACCAAAAAAAAAAAAAAAAAAAACTTGTTGCCACTGTGTTGATTCCAACTCATAGTGACCCTATAGGACAGAGTAGAACTGCCCCATAGGCCTTCCAAGGAGCAGCTGGTGGATTTGAGCTGCCGACCTTTTGGTTAGCAGCCATTACTCTTAACCACTGCACCACCAGGCCTCTGAATGCAGCATAAAGGGACAAATAAATGGAAAATATAAAAGAGTGATCATAAGACTCCCAGAGCCAGTGTTGTTATCCATTGTGTGTGTGTGTATGTGTGTGTTTACCCAGTCTGATTTTAATGCTGAAAATGTAAGTGTGGTAAATTGTATTGACTTATAATTAAGCAACTATTCATATGGAACATTGGAGGCCAGGGCTTAAGTTCTGTAAAATACCTGTGTCTCTGAGTTAGACCTGAAGGAGTTGAAATTCATTGTATTAACAGGGGAGAGGAAAAGTACACCTAGCAACAGGGGAATAGCTAGTGGATAGTGGATCAAAAAAAGAGAAACTGTGTGAAGTCTGGGAGTTGATTTTTACTCAGTGCCATCATATGCTTATTTCTGAGGTCATGCTCTACTCTTTGTGGGTGTTGAAGGTCTGGCGTGCTAGGGTAACCGTGGATTGTGGTTTTATGTTTTGTTCATATTCTGACCTCTTCTCCATATCAAATGGCAGAACATTTGACCCCTGGACTGAAAAGAAGGGTGCTATATTTATTATTCTCCTTTAGAGACCCCATAAGCTGCTAATTATCTTTAATAGATTGAACTAGTGATCAGTTTTCTTAGAAATACCATTATATAATACTACGTTCACTTTTCCTAAGAAACTGTAATAATTTTGTCTTGTATATCTTACCAACTTTCCAGTTTTGAATTCTAGGCTTTCTAATCAGTATCATTTTTTAAATCTTTGTTTATAAAATCTTACATAAACTCTGATTGAATTAAGTTGGCATGTATTGATCTTATGCTCATTTACTTACACAATTTTTGAATCTTTTGCATTTGTATTATCTTTCTCATTCTTACTGCTACTGCTGTAGTTACACCACTTATTAGCTGTGTGTCCTTGGGAAAGTTACTTAACCTCTCTGTGCCGTGTTTAGCTGATCCGTACACTGGAGCTAAGTTCATATGTGTAATGAACTGAGGACAGCATCTAGGAATAAGAGACATTTATGGTTAGACACATGGTTCAGGCCCTTATTTATTCTTGCCTGGGCAATTACAATACCATCTTAGTTTGTTTTTCAGCATCCCACAGCTGGTGTCGGATTAATTTTTTCAAAGTACATCTTTGATCATGGTGTTATTCTGATTAGAAGCCTTCAATGATTCAAGTATACTCCTTCCTGGTAGAGGAAGCTCCACTAGTGATATTTCATGCCACCTTCTTTTCTCATTCTGTCCCTGAGGATATAGAGTAAATTTTCTGTTGATAAAGTTGTGAAGAATAAACTGAATGGGCACGCTTGGCCTAGCCCAGCCTTTCTTGCTTTTTGGAACAGGTGGTTGTAGAGATCCGGTAGGGAATGGGGTAGTAGTGGGTGTTGGCACAGTGCTTTCTTCAAGTGGGAAAGTCTGCTCATTGTGGGGGTCAGTTAATGGCTCATTTGGCTCTCACTGAAAGCTTCTCTTCCAATTTAGTTCTTTGTCTTCTGTCTCCTATGTTTTTGTTTTATTTCTCAACTTGTTCAGGACCTGGACTGAAAAGAAGGGTGCTATATTTATTATTCTCCTTTAGAGACCCCAACAGCTGCCTCCAAAATAGAGTCCAAACCGATTAGATATGTGTTTAAGGCAAATTTCTTTCTCTTAGACCATTTGTATCACCCAAACTAGTTTAGTCACTTTCCCTAATATTTCTTTGTGAACTCCTGCCTGTGAAATTTTTTTTCCATCTTTTTCTTTCTGACTGAATTCCCTTCATCTCCATATGTCTGCGTCCTGTTTCTCCTTCAAGGTCTATTTCGTATATACTCTGAAACTCTTCCTATTTCCTTTGACTGAAATAAATTTCATTGTCCTTTATGTTCCATATAACTTTATTTGTTCCGTTACTATAGTAGTTGTAGTTTTCTGTAAACTACTATATTAGTCTTATCTCCTTTATAAGATTATAAACTTTCTGAGATACTATGTTTTGTTCATGTTTTTATCTTCCTTAGCAGCTGGTATAGAACTCTGCACATAGCAGGTGCTTTTTGACTTTGTATATTTGAAATTGCAGAATTATTATTTGTTTCCCCATTAACCCCAGTTTAGCATAGTGCTCTGTAAATCCTTCGATTTAGTTCTGAAGTTTGATAACCTGTAATAATTTGTGATTTTGCTTAGGTAAGAATTCGGATTGTTGTGTAAAGGAGTAAATCATTTAGATTAGTGAGATTAGGCAGTTTTCAAATATCTGCACGTCAGTATAGGTGTGGTGTTCTTTGTACATCATTGTATTCTTAAGAAATGATAAACATTTGGTTTCTTTTTGAGAAAAAATTAGCCCTTCCCTTAAAACCAAATGTTAATTCTTGTAATAGCAGTGAGGATAAAATGAAAGTAATCAGAAGTCTAAAATGATGACCCTTAGCTGAAGCTTTGTTATGAAGCATGTTGATTTTCTGCCTCTTCTTGATATTAGAGATAACATTACTTTGGTCTTCTAGGCTAGTGTTTTTCAAAGTATGAGTTATAAAATTAATTCGTTGCAATCAGTATTTAAAAAATATAAAATGCAGTGTGTATTACATGTAATAAAGATACATTCTGTGTCCTAAAACTTTGTTTTGGTTAACATTTTCTCTCTTTCTCACTGTGAGTCATGGTCAATAAAAAATTTGAAAGCCAGCATTCGAGGCTGTGTCTGTGTCCTCTTGCCTCCATAGGGCATGCATTGTGCTATTAGCTGTCAACCCTTAGTGCTTATCTAAAGTCCTTCACTGTGAGTGGGTTTTGAAATCTGTGTGCAGCTTTAACACTCTTGTCTCCCATCTTCAAAGCACTTATTAGTTAGTTATTGTCTGTATTCCTCACCTAGATCATAAGCTAGAAGGTTGAGCCAGGTGTATTGACTGTTGTATTGCCTACATCTAGCACAGAGCTGAGGCATGGTAGGCATTCAATAAAAGCATTGAGTGAATGAATTTTGGCATTATTTCTTCCAAGTTATAGAAGAGCCGGAGTCTTAAGGGTGTTTTAAATGATTTGTCCAAGATCACAACTGTTAAGTGGGTCTTGAATTTTTTATTATTTTTAATTTTTTTGTGGTGGGGTTATTTTTAAATTCTGACCTTTGATAATGTTTTCTTATAGTCCAGACTGTTGGAAAGAGAATTGAATCCATACTGGAAGGATGGTGGGACAGGTCTTCCACCAGAAGACTGTAATGTGTCATCAGTTACTAAAGGTATGCCTGTATTTTGGTTGTAGCTACAAAGGCATTTCTTAAAACTTTTTATTCCTAAGAGTATGAGTTTGTTGGTAAATTGGCAGGATGTGTTATGATTTCCAAAATGCATAATAATCCAAATCAGATTATGGGATGTACTAAATTTAAGTTTTATTACTTGTTGTTTAAATATTTCTGCATAATGGTGTAACTTTGGTCAAGTCCTGAATTATCCATATCTGCATATTTGCAGAACAATCATAAATTTATTGATGTATATGATATGAAATTTGTATGGTTTCATACTATGAGCATCTATGGATTATTACAAAAAGTTTAGTTAAAATATGCCAAAGCATTGATAAAATATTTGCAACCTTTTAAGGCTTTATTTAAATTATTGCTACTTGGAAACATTCTTTTAATTATGATATATTTGGGAGCAAAATATGATTCTTGGAGGATATAAAAATGAATTTGGTTTGTTACATTCTGTAACAAAATGTAAAAAGTATTAAGTTTCTGAAATTTCATGAAAATAATGTATAATCATTAAAGATGTGTTTTCACATCTTAAGAAATTCCTGCTTTGCCAGCATTAAAATTTGTATTGACCTCAGAAGAACTAGATGGTGCCCAGCTACCACTACCGACCATCTGATTGGGGCACAGTAGATAGACCCTGATAGAATGGGATGAAAATATGGAACAGAACCTCAGATTCCTAAAACACACACACACACACACAACACACACCAGACTTACTGGACCAGTTGAGAGTGGAGGATTCCCTGAGACTTTTGCCCTGAGATGCTCTTTGAACCTTGAACCAAAACTAGCCCCTGAGGTCACCTTTTAGCTAAATAACAGATTGGCTTACAAAATAAGGAATATTACCCTTGAGTACTGTGCTCCTTTAAAAAATCATCTATATGAGGCCAAATGGTTAACAATTACTTTAAAACAAAGAGAATGTAAGGGAGGCAGGGAAACTAGATTAATGGAAACAGAACAACCAGAATGGAAATACTGAAAGTGTTCACACATTGTGAAGAATGTAACCAACGTCACTCAACAATTTGTGTAGAAATTGTTGAATGGGAATCTAAAGTGCTGTGTAAACCTTCACTGAGAACATAATAAAATATTATTAAAAAAAAGAAAACCTGTATTGACCTTAGGGTAATGCTGGTATTTCCCAACAGATGGAAACAAAATATTTGTGTCACCATAAGCATACGCTTTATAACATAATTTAAAAAATTCTTTTATGTCAGTTAAATGTTGCATTGACAACTCAATGAAAAGTTTAATTAAAATATACCTAGTATACAGATAGTATTTTTGTTATCATGTTATCATTTCATCTAAGTGATTAATTGATATGATATTTTCCTGTTTTTTAGGTATAGTTTATTTTTATTTTGGCCATTTGTTAAAATTCCTTTGTATTTTATATAGAGATGTTCCTAGAGCCATCTTACATGTTTCTGTATAATTATTAGCAATTTTCTGGTATAATTAGTAATTGTAACTCTATTGTCTTTTAGGATGGGCAGAAAGGTCTCTGTTGGGACATGACATAATAGTAACTATAGTCATTTACAATATGGTAGCAGCAGTATCAGACCTAGTCTGACTTCAGGGAGAATGAGAATCGACATCAGCCCAAAGCTGATTCCTATGAGGTAGAGGTCAAACATACCTCGATTCCAACCTTTTTACCAATTCTGACATCACCTGTCCTCCCCATGGCACCCTCTACTTCTCTGCTGGGTTTGATAATTTGTTGCAGAACTCACAGACCATACTCAAAGTTATATGGTTTATTAGGGAAGTAACACGGGATCAGGATTAACTTAGAAATAACAGGAACAGGATCAGTGTGAGGAAGCACACAGGCAGGGTCTGGAACGCTTCTCCAAAGTGAAGAGCACATCCCTCCCTTCTTTAATATACAACAGCACTCCCTCCCTTTTTCTATTTCTCTCTTTTCACTAGCACACCTCTTAACCTGAAGGGCTTCAGCTCTTTTGCTCTGTAGGTTAGCAAGCCCACTGTAGCCACCTTGCTCCGTGGGCCAGGAAGGCAACCATGCCATCTTGCACTGGTTTCCTTGTTCTGCTACCGCTGCTTCAGTGTTACAGTTCTCTCTGACTCCTGGGTCTAGGAGGCTCAGTGCAGGGACCTCGGGTCCCAAGGATGTGCTCTGCTCCAGGCTCTTTTTCTTTCTTTTTTTATTGTTGTTTTTTAAGTGAAAGTTTACAATTCAAGTTAGTCTCTCATACAAAAATTTATACATACATTGTTACGTGACCCTAGTTGCTCTCCCTGTACTGTGACAGCACACTCCTCCTCTCCACCCTAGATTTCCCATGTCCATTCAACCAGCTCCTGTCCCTCTCTGCCTTTTCATCTCACTTCCAGACAGGAGCTTCCCATTTAGTCTCGTGTATCTACTGGAGCTAAGAAGCACACTCTTCATGAGTATCATTTTATGTCTCATGGTCCAATCTAATCTTTGAAGAGTTGGCCTCGGGAATGGTTTTAGTTTTGGGCTAACAGAGAGTCTGGGGGCCATGTCTTCCGGGGTCTCTCCAGTCTCAGTCAAACCATTAAGTCTGGTCCTTTTACTAGAATTTGAGTTCTGCAGCCTACTTTTCTCCTGCTCTGTCAGGGACTCTCTGTTATGTTCCCTGTCAGGGTGGTCCTTGGTGGTAGCCGGGCACCATCTAGTTCTTCTGGGGTCAGGCTGATGGAGTCTCTGGTTTATGTGGTCCTTTCTGTCTCTTGGGCTAATACTTTCCTTGTGTCTTTGGTGTTCTTCATTCTCCTTTGCTCCAGGTGGGTTGGAACCAATTGATGAATCTTAGATGGCCGCTTGCTAGCTTTTAAGACCCTGGATGCCACTTACCAAAGTGGGATGCAGAACATTTTCTTAATATACTTAATTATGCCAGTTGACCTAGATGTCCCCTGAAACTATGGTCCCCAGAGCCCCGCCTGTGCTACTGTGTCCCTTGAAGTGTTTGGTTGTATTCAGGAAAATTCTTAGCTTTGGTTTAGTCCAGTTTTGCTGACTTCCCCTGTAGCAGGCTCTTTTTCTTGATAATAGTGAGGTCCCCCCCTGAGCCTCTGTAGGATGGCTGCTTATATAGGCAAGTTGCTCAATCCTGTTGAGCAATGTTACTTACCCTTTTTGCATAATAACTGACCAATCCCCATCTAAGTGGCTCCATCTATTTGCGTAATAACTGACATTTTCTGCTGGCAAGGACTGGCTTCTTCCTTGGGCATAAGTAACAAACTTTTCCAAAGGGCTAGGGCCAGTGTAACAAGGGCAACTGTAACAACTCCTCAGGGTTTAGGGGAAGAATCTCACAAGCTGTCTTCCTCCTCTCCGTTTCACAGAAGCAAGACAAAAGGCCACACAAAGGAACTCATTTCACCAGATAATCAGAGGGGTCTCTTTGAAATACTGTGGTTAAAAACTTAAAAAAAAAATTGGGCAAGCAGTAATTACTTATTAGTGTCATAATTTGGGAAAGTTTCCTGAGCCCAGTTTATTCATCTGTGATATGGGAATAATGAGAATACCTATCTCATATAGTTATTGTGAGGGTTAAATGAGATAATGCTTTTAGCATAGTACCTGAATATAGTAAATAAGTAATGATGATGATGTCAAATACTTGTCCTTATGATTAAATGTTTTGGCAAGTTTTTAATCAATAAGAGTTTTTGTAATTGTTGTTAGTTGCCATCAAGTTGATTCTGACTCATGGCGACCCCATGTGTGCAGAGTAGAACTGCTCCATGGGGTTTTTAAGGCTGTGACCTTTTGTGAGCAGATTGCCAGGGCTGGCTTTTGAGGCGTCTCTGGGTGGGTTCAAACTTTCAACCTTTTGGCTGGTAGTCAAGCACTTAACCGTTTGCACGACCCGGGGACACCTTGTAATTGTTGCAGTGCTGTATTTTCAATAATGAATTCACTACTCTTTTTTTTTTTTTTATCTGAGAGAAAATTAGATGGCACAGTACGTAAACCTTTATCAGAGCTCATACAAAATTTAATCATATTTTAGTAATGGGGGTATTTGTACAGTTTTAGAGTTTACATGCCACTTTTGTATCAGTTTATTTTCATAGCCACCATGTGAGGATAGCAGAGTAGATGTTATTGTTCTAATTTTATAGCTCAGGAAACTAGTTAAGGCTTAAATGACCAGGTAATTCGCCTATAGTCCTGTGAGTAGTACTAGAACCCAAGTCTTCTGATTTCTTGTCAAGGGTTAGTTACTCTAGATTTTTTAGTAGAAGACTATGTATGTATATATATATATGTATGTATGTATGTTTTTTTTTTTTTTTACCACAGTGTTAGTAGAAATTCCTGTTTACAAACTCATTCAGTGTATTTTTGTTCTTCTTATTGATTTTTTATCTTTTTGACTTTGTCCTTTAGAATCTTTGAGTTGGAAGGAATCTCAAAGGTAGTTTAAGTGCCTTCTTTTACAGAGAAGAAACAAAGGTGCAAAGAAGTTAATGTCTTGCTTAAGGTCTTAAAACTAGCTATTTCAGAGTAGCAGAACTGAAATCTATCTCATGATATTTAGTTTATTGTTATTTTTATATTATCCTGTCTTCTGAAAGAAAGAGAAATGTAGACCAGACTCATTTGGCTATATTTGTCTATAACAGTATACCTTTTCATTAAAATGGAACCATACATTTAGTCTCTTAATTTCTAACACACAAAACAGATTTGAGATGCAGGTATATACTAAGTACTGCAAACCAGTGAATTTACTATAATTATTTTCTTATATCTTAACAGCATAGAGGCCTGGGACCATGCCTTATTCATGTTTTTACCTCTTACTTTGTTAAACAAATTTTCATATTCGTAGTAGATAATTCACTAAATATTTGTTGGATTGGATTTTATGATAAATGGTGCTGCAAATTGGTAATTTTTTATTTGCTTTTTAGGTATTAAATGTGGTTGTTTCTCTTATTAAAATAAGATCGTTGATATAATTTATGTGATTTAAAATGATTATTGCCATCTTTAATTATAAGATTAATAAGACTTAAAATAGAATATATAATCACTAAAGGTGACATTATATAAATATATATGAAATTTTATATTTAATATGTGACTGAACTGACTTGAAAATATTTATTCCTGTTAGATTTCCTTGATAAATGTCAACACAGAGGAGTAAAAGCAGTCTTACTTTTCCTCTGAGCTATATAAATATATTGGTGACTATAGCTTGTTGAGGAAATTTTCACTATGCACATCAGCGTTTTATCAATTTCACAGCTAATTCTTTGGAATGAACGGTTTAGTCCTACAGCAGGGACATTAACATAGGTATCAATTGTTATGAGTTTCTTTTACTTGTCACTGTAGATTTAGACTAACTAGAGCAAGATCCAAATAAGGTTTCGAATGAAGGTGAGTCACTGTGTTAACTACAGATCTAGATTTCAAAGTACAAAGTATTTTAGACATGTAAAGAAGGGTCACATTATCTTAACAGTTGCTTAATAGAGAGAAACTTTTGAGATTTGATTGAGAGGAAATGAATTTGAATAAAGTGAATTTGAAGACTGAAAAATCTTCTTTAACCTTTTTTTTTTTAAATTGAAGTCTGACACACAGAGAAGTACACAAGTCATAAGTGTACAAACTGATCATTTTCACAAAGTGAAAACGTTTGTATAATCAGTTGAGAAACAACATTGTCAGTATCCCAGGAGCTCCCTTTACAGCCGCTTCTAGTCACTGCCCTCTTGCCAAAAGCGTAACCATTCTGGTTTCTCGCTTCAAAATTCAGTTTTGCCTGGAATCATATAGTATGTCCTTTTTTGTTTCCATCTTTTGTCCACATTTTGAGATTTCTCCATGTTGTGTGTCAGTTGTAGTTTTTTCATCTTCATTTCGTATAGTAGTCTATTTTAGGAATCTGTTTTAGAAATATATCAAATCTATGTATTCATTCTACTGATGATTGACATTTGGGTTGTTACGAGCTGAGGGTTATTACATATTATCTGCTATGAACATTTTTTATGTCTTTTAGGGTCTCCGTGTGTGCATTTCTATTGGTTTAAGAGCTGGGGAGATATTAAACTTAAAGCAGTCCTGTATTGTCAAGGAAAAGCAGGAGTTTTAAGTAATTGATTAGATGTCCTCTTTATATATATCAAAAATGTGATGTGTGTAAAAGAAAATGTAAGCAGCTTGATAAAGTTTGTTGCCATCATGGGCATTCAGATATTCATAGTTGGTAATCAAGACTGAAGTAAGATAATTTGTTTTACCATACATTTCATCTTTGTCTTCTCTAACTCTCTTATTTGTTCTTTGTGCTGCATTTAAGGTAGCTCCCCCCACATCCATTGTATATAATTTTATTCCTTATTTTTAGGAATTCTCTCCCTACTCTTATCTTTGCTGATAGAAACCCAACTCTCTTTTTTTGAGCCTGGTTTGTTGAATTTCTCCCAGACTTCCAGTTAGAAATAATCCTTTACTTCTCTGATTTTCTATAAGCCTTTAAATCTTTTTATAATACTTTTCACACATTATCCTTATTTTAATTGTTTATACTTCATTCTCTTTGGTTGGAATTTTCCTGAGGATAGTTGTCTTCATCTTTTCCTTCCCCATAGTGGCAAAACTCTGTACCTGACATACAAACCAAACCAAAACCAAACCCTTTGCTGTCGAGTCGATTCTGACTCATAGTGACCGTATAGGACAGAGTAGAACTTTGAGTTTCCAAGGAGTGCTTGGTGGATTCGAACTGCCAACCTTTTGGTTAGCAGCCGTAGCTGTTAACCACTATGCCACCGGAGTTTCCACCTGATATGTATAGGCACTCAATATATGCTGAATTGAATTTGCAGTGCACTTATTTTTATTTATTCCAGGAAAATATTTAAGTTTCTAGTTTGGAAGTCATCATAGAAGCAGTAAATATTAATTCTTTGATAACAACATGAAAAATATAACTGACATTTAATATTGGAATTTAGTTTCAGTAGTAGAAGATGGTGGATTAAGCTGGCTAACGAAGTCTTATCAAAGAATGAAGGAACAAGCTGAGAAACAAAATAGAAATTTTGAAGACATTGTAGCTGAAAGATATGGGGTAAGTATCTGTATTAAGGATATATGTATTATTTTTAGAGACATATAAAAAATCAGTGCGGTTGTCAGTGTTTTGTGCCATGAAACACTTTTGAATTGAATTTATACTAAATTTCAAATACTACTGAAGTCATTTTCTGCTTTTCATTATTATATAAACTTATATAACTTTTTTTTTGATATAATGAAACTTAAGTATATAAAACCTAGAAGTACCTAATAAAATTTAAGTATGTTAAAATGACATTTTCTCATTGTGAAAAATTTAAGTAATACAGGAAAATCTCCATAGTACACCTCTGGAGATAACCACTGTTGACATTCTGGCATATTCCAGAGTTGTTTTCCTGTGAGAGTGTTGGTGTGTGTACACTCCTAAAACAATGGAACCATGCTGTACATGCTGTTTTAGAATTAGCTTCTGTATTCACCATGTGTGGATAATTTTTCTATTTCTGTATGTATTGATTTTTTTTTTTTTTAATTTCCAGAGGGAAGCAGGTTTAGAAGTAGTAAGATTTTGAAAATATAGAAAAGCAAAAAAAAAAGAGGTGGGGGAGGAGGGTTAAAAATAAAATCATGCTTAGTTCTAAGAGAGTCTCTGCCAACATTTAGGTATATATTTTTCTGGATTTTAAAAAATTTATTATGTACATTTAAACTACACATTTTTATAAAAATAGGCTCATAGAATATATCTTGCTTCTTTTACTTACTAATATATAGTTTGATGCCAGTAAGTATAATATACATTTAGTGACTTCTTAATATTTTCCTATGTATTTGTATGACTGTACCATTATTTATTTGTTTTATCATCAATGGATGGACATTTATGTGTCCCCTCCCCCCAGTTAAATAGCAGTCTGCTGAACATCGTTGTCTAATGCATTTTGCATACTTATCTGATTATTTTTTTGAGAAGAATTAGTAAAAATGAAATTTCTGGTTTAAAGGATGTGGACATTTAATGTGAGATGTATGTTGCTAAATTTTTCTACAGAAAATTGTATCAGTTATACTCATTAAAAAATGTCTCTTTCATCATATAACTGTCAACAGTGCGATTATCAGTCTTCATAGTCTGTGCTATTGTGATTGGTAAAAAAAGTTTTTTTTTTTTGCTTTTATTTTTATTCATTTGACTACTAGTGAATTGAATATTTATTTCATACCTTTGGTCACCCGTATTTTTTAGTGAATTGTATTGTTTGCTTTTTTTTTTGGTGGGGAGCAGATATTGATTTGCTTCTTAGTTGTTGTTAGGTGCTGTCGAGTTAATTTCAACTCATAGTGACCCCATGTGACAGAGTAGAACTGCCCCATAGGATTTTCTAGGCTGTAATCTTTATGCGAGGGGCCCTGGTGGTGCAGTGATTAAGAGCTCAGGCTGGTAACCAGAGGGTTGGCAGTTCAAATCCACCAGCCACTCATTGGAAACCCTGTGGGCAGTTCTACTCTGTCCATAGGGTCACTGTGAGTCAGAATCAACTTGACAGCAGTGGTTTTGGTTTAATTTTTATGGGAGCAGATTGCCAGGTCTTTCTCCCTTGAAGCCACTGGGTCAGTTTGAACCACCAACGTTTTGGTTATCAGCTGAGCGTTTAACTGTTATGCCACCAGGGCTCCTTACTGATTTGCTTAAGACATTTGTAATAAATCTATTCAGCTTTTCCCCTTAGTTTCATGTTCTTTTTTTAAACTTTGTTTATATTTTGTTTAGATAAGTTTTAAATATTTTTTACCTAGCAAAACCCATCAGAATTTTCTTCCAATACTTAATACTCTTGGTGTAATTTGTTGTCAGGTCTTTCCCATCCTAGTGTCATAAAAAAATGTGCACCTGCATTTATTTTGAGTACTTATTCAGCTTTATTTATTTATTTATGTTTATTTTTAATCTATCTGGAATATATATTTGTGTATGGTATAAAGCAGAGATCCAGCTTTCCTCAAATCTTTGCCTAGTTGTTTATGATATGCTGGATGAATTATTCTTTTCACAATAATTTTGGCATGTTTATTAGATAGTAAATTTCCTTATTTGGATCTGTTCCTTTACTTTTGAATTTATTCCATTGCATTATCTTTTCCAGGACTAGTATCATACTGTTATAATTAATATAATTTTCAGTAACTCATGCAGATAGCAAGTAATTAGTGATTGCCTTCTATGTGGCAATGGAAGTCGTATCTCATTACTTTCATTACTTATTAAAAAGATTAGCTTTTTATTCTTATGTTTTTCTTATTAAATTTAGAATCATTTTGTCAAGTTCAAGCTCAACAAAAAAAACATTTTCCTAAAATTCCAATATAAACTTACAACTTATTTTGGAATTTTGATTTAAATTTGACTAAATAGGATCCTGGGTGGCACAAACTGTTAAACACTTGACTATTAGCTGAAATCTGGCCGTTTGAACCCACCTAGAGGGACTTTGGAAGATGGGCCTGGCAGCTTGCTTCCTAAAGGTCAGAGCCTTGAAAACCTATGAAGCAGTTCTACTGTGCGTATATGGGGTTGCCGTGAGTCATAATTGACTTGACGGCAGCTAGCAACAACAAATTTATAGATAAGTGCAAGATAATTAATATCTTTATAATGTTGAATCATCCCATCCTAAAACACTGGCTGTTTCTTTTCAATAGTTCTTCAGTAATTTTTTCTGCAGTTATTGTGCATTTGTCATTTGAGGTTATTTTAAATTATTATATTTGTAAATTGTGAATTGAATCTTTTTTTGCCTTATGTTTTCCGACTTGCAATCGATTAGATTTGAACCTTAATATATGACCATTTACCTTTCTTCCTTACCATGTAGGATCACAGTTCCTCTTAAGAGTTTGCCAAAAGTAAAAATAACAGTTTCAACCACCTGTCCCTTACAAGAGGACACTTACTATATATGTCATTAGTGATAGTCCCCAAATTAGACTGTCAGTTGCCTGTCATATAACTTGAATTTCATTCTCTGAATGAGTTTGGCAACCAACTCCTGGAATGTAGTCAAGAAAGGGTTCAGAGGCTTTTACTCTGATGGTGAGGTTACATACTTGCTGTCACTGACTCAGATGACTTCAACATTTATTGTCTTGGGTCAGATGCTTATTCTTTGGTCAGTTTAAGCATGTGATATTACAGTTGCTCCTCCCTTTAATTCCAAGACAGCAGTGTATGTCTGTCCATTTGCAAACATACATAACAAACCTTTGGAATTCTTCAAAGTTATCAACAACATATGTATTTTTGTATCCCCCCCCATCTTTCTAATAGTATTAAGGTGTACCAAAAACAAAACAAAACAATGTTTTTTGGTGTATAAACATTCATGGCTCTTATAGCTTCCTGGTGAATCATTTCATTTATCAGTATAGAAACTCTCTCTCTCTCTCCTTTTTTTTTCTCCATTAATGTCTTTTCTTGAAATCTACTTCATGTTATCATTAAAGTTAAGACACACATGTAAATCTGTATTTTTCAAATGATGTAAAATATGAAATAGTATGTAATTTCTCTGTTTGTTACAAGATAAGAACTTTAACATGTTTTGATCCCCCCATCCCACCTCTCAGATTTTATTAAAATAATTTGGAATTTTAGTTTCAGTTTATTATAAATTTAAAAAAAAAAAATACAGTGCATCTTTTCCTTGATGATTACGTTAAATTTCACAACTACAAGAACAGTTATTCAGACTTAACTATTATGTTTGCCATTTGGTCTATGGCATGTCTTCCTTTTTTCAGAGATCTTTATCTTGATTCATTTTTGGTTTGGCTTAATCATCTTGAGTAATTTTTTCTCCAGAATTAATAAATGATATGCTTTCTGATTTCTTGTGTTTTTTAAAATGACTTTTTATTGCCCACATCAGAGCAGGGTAGTTTGGCTGTGAATTGAATTCTATATATAGAATTATAGACTTATAATATTTTCCAAAATTTTATCTTTGTTCCATAATCTTCTGGCATTATAGATGAAAAATTGATAGCAAGTTTATTTTCTTTTCTTTGGAGATAATGTGTTATCTATTTACCTGCATATATATACACACATTCACACTTATCCACTCCTTTCCCTGATCAGTTTTGGTGAAGGATTTCTTTTTTTCCTTGATTTTTGAGATTCAGGAATTAGGGTATTTATATATATATATCTTTCTCTGCGTTCCCCCGTCCTGCCTTACCTTCACACCCATCCCCCCAAGGTTCCAGGGCTATCGGGGGAACCCCATCTGATCTGGAAACTCAACTGGGGGAAATTTTTTTTAATTTTTTTTTTATTAATGGTTTTCTTCCATCATCTTTGCTCCTCCTTTTTGGAAGTACTAATACATGCTTATTAGATCCTCTAGAATCAATTGTCCATGTGTCTTTTTTTCTTATAACCTGCATCTATTTTCTAAAGGATAGAGAATTCACAGGCTAGTGTTGAACTCTCTAGTTTAGTTTTCAGCACTTTCCATTCTTCTATTTGTGTATCTGGGCAATTTTTTAGGCATACAGTTTTCATTTACACGCCTTTCTTGTGCTTGAACTGCTCCTTTTTTCATGTGAGTCTTATATTTTAGCAGTATGGTAACTTCTTGAATCTCACAGTAGGAATTAATTATTTAAAAAAATTATGTCTCTGCTGTTTACTGTATAATTCTTTGGTTTAGCGTAGGGCATTCAGTGTATAATTCCCCTTTTGAGGTCCTAGATATTTTTTGTTATTTAGTAATTTCTTGTTGTTCACTCGTAGTTTTTTAAATATCAATTCTGGGGTAGAAGGATTGTATGGGTCTTTTTTTTTTAATTTTCCTTGGTGGACTTTACTTGTATTGTGACAGATAGCAGTGGGTCATTGCACAATGGCATTTGGGGGGAAAGTCACTGGAGCTGTTTTTAATTTTAGATATTTTGTTTAATTTTTCTCTTTTGTAGTCAATGGAAATATTTCAGTTGAAATTAAAAGAAGCTGAAAAGACTGCATCCAAAAAAGAAGATTGTAGACAAGAACGGTGGAGGAAACCAACGTATTCAGATAAAGCACAAAGTAGTCAAGAACGTAGAAAATCAGACTTAGTAAATTATAATAAAAATTCAAGGGATAGATATAGTGTAACAGATAGTACAAACAATGTTAATAAAGATAAGTTTAGTGGTGATGAAAAGGATAATAATAGATTCAGGTCTTTAGAAACGCACAGAAGACAGTACAATCCAAGGCAAAATCAGGAGTTTTCTTCTGTTGGAAATTTGAGACCTAAATTCGTAAGACCCTCTGATGATGAAGAACTGTCATTTCATAGCAAGGGCAGAAACTTTGAACCATCTAGTTCATCTTCAGCATCGATAGCTCAGGGTTCTTTGCGTTGTGGTTTTCGAAAACCCACAGAGAACAGTGAAGAATGTTTATCATCATGGAGTCGATCTGACAGGAGAGAAGGAGACAAGAAACACTCAAATCAAAAGGCTTCATTAGAAACCAGTAGCAGTGTTGACTACGGACACATTCCAGGAGATGTGAGAGAAAAGTCACAGGATGAAAGCTTGAGAGATGACCCTCCAAAAAAAGAACATCTGCCGGACACAAAGTCTTCCTTATCTGGGTATTTTGTCATTTGTTTTTTAAACTGATAAATGAATATTAAAGTCTGGAGGATTCAAAGAACTGAACTATATTTTTAGAACTACAGTTATTAATTAGATAGGAGTTATATTCTGTTTCTTAAAATTGATGTAAGAGATAAGATATACAGTTTTAACAATACGTTTGTTTTATTTTATTGATTTCATTATTTTTCCAAGTTTTATTTAACACAAAAGCTGGAAGAAGAATTGGGTAGCTATATTTGCTCAAAATTTGTTGCTTTTTTACAGTTTAAAAAGCTGAATATATCAACCGTTTTAAATGAATGTACTGCAGGAAATGTTTTGGTAGATTTTGTTACTGATGTCATATTACTTTGTAAGGAAATTACTGTTAAGTATGATAATAATTGTAAATAATGCATGTCTATGGGGGTCTAGGAGATGGAAGGGAAAATATGCTGCCATAACCCAAATATGAAGCGACAAAGATAGGCCAAAGATACTGCTGAAGGAAGCATGAATTATGATAGTAGTTTTGCAGAGAAAGAATCTACTCTTGGTGATTGGCAGGTTTTAAAGGTAATGTGAAAGCTTTAAAAACGAAATATAGGTAGGATAGTGCTTTTACCTTAATGATTAGGGAAATAGGAAGCACTTACTGGTTGTATTATTATTGTACCTGTTGCACTTAATGTGGGGCTGGGTCAGAAGAAGAGGAAATGCAGTTGAATGGAATCAAATCTGTCAGGCTGGCCCTGTTCAGGATAGCCAGAAATCCAAAATAAGTGTTCAGAAGGTAATGACAAACTTCGACTTGAATGATTATTAATATGTTAAAAAGAAAATACCAACAAATGAGTGGAACACTAAAGGAAGAGATTTTATACACTTCATTGGTAGTAGTAGATATAAGCATTGTGGTTTGGGGTTGTGAATGTGGTAAATCGCTTTTATTAAAGACTCCATATGAAGCTGTGGATTATTGTAGTTTTCAGTGGGAGGGAGCTGGCAAAATCTGGGCTCAGTGATGAACCCCCAGTCGAATGTGCTGTGGTTCAGGTCAAGGCATTGCTCCCAGGAAACCAAATGAGAAATCCAGTTGTATTGACTGGATAAATATGGGAGAGATTAGAGAACGTCTAAGGCTGTGTGCATATATAATTGTCCAGGCTTCACTCTAGGCGCCCTGGGTGTAGACTATTTCCAGTCTCCGCTTACTAGTGGTCTCAGGTTCTTATTTCCTAGTATCATTAGGGTTGGCTTAACATTTGGGCAATATGTAGATTTTGACATCTCTGACTCCAGTTAAGCAAAGTATGCAAAGCAGTCTGCATGGTTAATATTCCATCTGGTTCTCTAATTGTTTCATATTTGTGTAGTTTATCTAAAGGCTGTGACCTTTTCAGAAGCAGATCATCAGGGCTTTCTTTCACAGCACCACTGGGTGGGTTTGAACCACCAACCTTTAGGTTAGTAGCAGAGTGCTCCACTAAAAAGTGCACTCACTAAAAGCCTTTTTTTTTTTTTTTTTTTTGGGTTTAAAGACAGTATTCTTTGTTACCTCTGTTAATTTGGAATCACACAGTTTGATTCTTTCCATGAATTTCATGATTGGCTGGAGAGGGAAAGAATCTAGGAATCATACACATATACGTGAAATAAAAAACTCATGGGCATATAGAGTGGTATAAAATAAGAGACCAGGGTAAGACTTTGAAAAATGCCTATTTTCAGGGACTAGAAAGATTCAGTTAAGGACTTTTAGAAGCTGTTAGTGTGTCTGAACATTATCCTGAGAATATGTTGAAATTCTTTATAAAATACCAGAATTCTAGAGGATTTTAGAACTGAGAAAAAAATCATAGAACTGATTTAGTCTGACTCCTGCATTTTACAGATGTGAAAACAGGAAACTGAGGTTGTGAATTACACAGTGGTATGTAGCTGGGGCTGACAGGCTTAACAAAGTATGTCCCGTGCAGTATTTGGACGTACGGACACTAAAAAGTTATTTGTTGTTTACTTGAAATTGAAATTTAACTGGATGTCGCGGTGGCACAAGCAGTTTGCACTCTGCTACTAACCTAAAGGTTGGTGGTTCAGACCCACCCAGTGGTGCTGTGAAAGAAAGCCCTGACGATCTGCTTCTGAAAAGGTCACAGCCTTGAAAACTCTATGGAGCAGTTTGGCTCCCTTTTTTTCGTAAGTACCTTTCTTATTTTCTTGCTAGAACTAGAGGTAGGTTCACTTTCCTTTTGCTCTTTTCTTTGTTTACTTATCACTTACTTAACCTACTCCCTTATTCAAATATTTTTTAAGCCCTTGTTTTTCACCTGTGCCCTGGTGGCATAGTGGTTAAGAGCTTGGCTGTTAACCAAAAGGTCAGCAGTTCGAATCTACCAGCCACTCCTTGGAAACCCTGTGGGGCACTTCTTCTGTGTCCTATAGGGTTGCTATAGTGGGAATCAACTTGACAGCAACAGGTTTGGTTTTTTGGTGTTTTTTTTTTTCACCTAGCACTGAGGGAGAAATTAAAAAAAAAAAAATTGTATGACATACTATCCTTCCAGGACCTTATAGTTTTTTGGTGTAGTAAGGTAATCAAACATTCATGTAAAGTTAATGCAGAGCAGTACTTGAATTAGTACTGAGATGGCTTGAGTTTATGGATTGCTTTTTTACCTCAGCCTTTACTTGGCATGATTGCCCATTGATTGGAATTAGGATATTTATTCTTGTGGCTAGTCCTTTCCTGTATTACAGGTAAATTAGAAATGAAAATAGGTAGTTAGATTTGGTTTGAAATCTGTTGTCTTAGACTTTTTACTATAAAATGGGCTTCTTTGTATTTTAAATGTTAGTAGCATGGTTTGTATAATTCACACATCTGTGTCGTCAGGTAGTTTGATTAGATTCAGTTTTGGATATGTCATGTTCTTAGTCACAGATATGGATTAGCATATATAAAAGGAAAGCCATTCCACCTTACCCTTTTATTACATTTCCAGTATTAAAACAGTTTTTAATTAGCAAGCTACCTCAATCCACTAATTTTTGTTAGTAAATTTTATTTAGAAAGCAGAGATAAGTATCTTGAGTCAACAAATCCTAAATCCTGGCACCTAAGTTTTAACTTTTTCTGATTGGAAAAGTAGTACATGTTCAGTATAAAAAAATTATTTTTGGAAAGTGTAATAAAGCATAAAAATGCAACGTTGCTTAACGTTAGTATAATTTCTCCTTTTTTCCCTAAATATAGTTTAGAGTATATTATATACAATTTGGTTGCCTCCTGCTTTTACTTATAAGTATTTTCGAAGTCATTAAAATTCCTGTTATTCCTAAGCAGCCATAATGGTTGAGTTTTATTCTACTGAAGTATAGTATGATTTGCTTAATTATTCCCCTATTAGTCAACATTTAGGCTATCTCCAGTTTTTTCCCCCCTATTATAGTAAAGCTGCAGTCAGTATCGTTAGGCAGAGATTTTAGTATGAATTTCTGATCTTTTCCTTTGGTTAAATTTCGACAGGTGGTAATATTGAATCAAAGGATATGAACATTTTTATGACTCCCAGTGTAGTTATAAAATTACTTGGCATAGAGGTTATACTAAACTATAATTTCACCAGCAGGTATGAGAGAGGATCGGTTTCATTGTGTGTTTTATTATTATAAACAAGTTTGGCTAATGTATTTACTTTGTTATTGTTGAGGATGAAATTTTTCAGTTTTTAATCTTCTGTATTTCATCTTTAATGAATAGTCTGTCTTTGATTTTGACCTTCTGTTGAAATCCTAGTATTATTTGATTTGACTGAACTTTTTTTTTGTATTAACGATTTCTTATTTGTTGTAAGTGATTTATTTGGGTTTTTTGCTTTTGAATTTTTAAAACTTTACACTTGTGTTATATTTTTATACACCAAAGTTTAAAATAGTTTGTGTTGTCAAAAGTTTTGAAAATTTTCTGTATGATTTCTTCCATCTCTTTTGTCCATTAATTCTTAGTTTCATGTGTTTGTAGGATTTTAATAGGATTCTGACAGAGTTAAAGCCAAGACTAGAGATGGTAGTTATAAATATTAAATTCCAGAGACAGATAAAAAAACAAAACAAAACTGCTTGCTGTCAAGTCAATTCTGACTCACAGCGACCCTGTAGGACAGAGTAGAACTGCCCCATAGGTTTCCAAGGAGCAGCTGGTGGATTCGAACTGCTGACCTTTTTTGGTAAGCAGCCGTAGCTCTTAACCACTGCACCACCAGGGCCCCAAAGACAGATATGGTGGGATAAAATGAAATGGAAATCTTAATACACTGATTATGGGAAAGTTATTGATAACCTTTGTTAAGGTAATTTTGGTTAAATATGAGAAAGATTAAATGATTAGAGACATAACCCCATTGCCCTCCAGTTGATCCTGTCTCATAGCAACCCTATAGCACAGAGTAGAACTGCGCTATAGCGTTTCCAAGGCTGTAATCTTTATGGAAGCAGACTGCTACATCTTTCTCCCGTGGAGCAGCTGGTGTGTTAGAACCACCAACCTTTTGGTTAGCAGCTGAGTGCTTTAACCATTGCACCACCAGAGCTCCTAGATTAGAGGCATAGGAAAGAGTTAAAGAACTGCCAGAAGTAAAACATTTTCAGTGAGGATTGGAAAATACTTTTAGTCTGTTGTGAAATAGATATTTGTATCATAGGTTAGTCTGCCAGACTGGAAGGTTGAAACAACTAGTATCTTGGTCTAATATGAATGTTAATGATTGGAGAGATTTTTTGAATTTCATGTAAGTTTAACATTCTTGGTATTTATTTTATTACTTTTTAAAACAATAAACCAGTTGTAACGATGTAAGTGATAAATATATGTGGAAAAATTTGAACAGTACAGAAGAGTGTAAAATGAAAGGTCTCCCTTCTTGCCACCTTCAACCCTAATCCACCTTCCAGAGTAAGTAATGTTAAGTGTCCTTCCAACTTTTTTTAGTGCCTATACTAGCATATGAATATGCGCAAAATATATATTGTGTGTATATATATATACACACGTATACATACATACACACACACACACACACGCACACACACGGAGCACTAGTGGCGCTGTTGTTAAGAGCTCGGCTGCTAACCTAAAGATTGGCATTTCCAATCCACCAGCCGCTCCTTGGAAACCCTATGGGGCAATTCTCCTCCGTCCTATAGGGTTGCTATGAGTCGGAATCGACTCGACAGGAATGGTTTTGGTTTGGTTGACTTTATATATATACACATATGCATATCTTATATGTATTTCTGTATATTTGACTGAGACAACTTCACAATGCACATATTACCTGAACCTTGTGTTTTTCAATTAATATATATTAAGATCTTTTTACATCAGCCCATATATTATCTACATTTTTTATTTTTAAGGCTTTTTAGTATTGTAAAATTTGGGGCCCTGGTGGCACAGTGGTTAAGAGCTATGGCTGGTAACCAACAGGTCAGCAGCTCGAATCCCCCAGCTCCTCCTTGGAACCTGTATGGGGCAGTTCTACTCTGTCCTGTAGGGTTGATATGAGTCTGAGTCGACTCGACGGCTACGGGCTTGGTTTTGGTTATTGTAAAATTTAGGTAAACCTAATATTTTTCACCAGTCTCCTGTTAATGGACATTTAAGCTGTTTCCAGTTTGTTGCTCTTACAAACAGCACTACAGTGAATATTTTTTTATGTGTGTCTTTTCACACTTTTGAAAATGGCTGTAAAATAAATTCTAAGGAGTGAAACTGTGATGTCAAAGAGTAGATGCATTTTACTTTTTATCTATTTTGCTATATTAACCTCCAAAGAGATGGTACCACTTTACACTCTTAAAAGCTGTATATGAGAATGACACCCCCCTCACTTCCTTGCTGACAGTATATTAAATCTTTTAATATTTATATTTAAGTAATTGAGAAATAGAATCTTCTTGATTTGTATTTCTTTAAATATGGGTGCATTTTTTTTTATTCTTCTAGTTTAAATGAAGTTTCCATTTCAAGTTAGTCTCCCTTACAAAAATTTATACGTACATTGCTATGTGATCCTAATAGCTCTCCCCATACTGTGACAGCATACTCCTGCTTTCCACCCCTGATTCCCCATGTCCATTCCAACCAGCTCCTAACCCTCTCTGCCTTCCCATCTCATCTCTGAACAGAAGCTGCCCATTTAGTCTCCTGTATCTACTTGAGCTAAGGGGCACACTCCTCACGAGTATCAGTTTATGTCCCACAGTCCAGTCCAATCCCTGTCTGAAGAGTTGGCCTCAGAAATTGTTTTAGTTCTGGACTGATAGAGAATCCAGGGGCCATGCTTTACAGGGTTCCTCCAGTTTAAATCAGACCATCAAATCTGGTCTTCTTACCAGAGTTTGAGTTCTGCACCCCACCTTTCTCATGCTCCATCAGGGACTCTCTGTTGTGTTTCCCCATCAGGGCGGTCGTTGGTGGTAGCCAGGCACCATCCAGTTCCTCTGGTCTCAGGCTCATGAAGTCTCTGGTTTATGTGGCCCTTTCTGTCTCTTGGGCTAATACTTTCCTTGCATCTTTGGTGTTCTTCATTCTCCTTTACTCCAGGTGGTTGGGACCAATTGAAGCATCTTAGATGGCAGCTTGCAAGCTTCCAAGACACCAGACGCCACTCATCTTTTGGTGAAGTCTTTTTAGGAGCTCTCAGTTATCTAGTCTCCCTTCTGGTGCTTGTGCATTGTTACTTATGGTTCGTATAGTGTTTATGCTATGTATTAGGGCTTCTAGTGTTGTCCCTATTTTTTCTTGCATGATCTTTATCGTTTTTGATTTTAAGTCTTTGATCCACTTTGAGTTAGTTTTTGTGCATGGTGTGAGGTCGGGTCTTGTTTCAGTTTTTTGCAGATGGATATCCAGTTATGCCAGCACCATTCGTTAAGGAAACTGTCTTTTCCCCAATTAATGGACTTTGGGCCTTTGTCGAATATCTGCTGCTCATAGGTTGGTGAATTTAAGTCTGGATTCTCAATTCTGTTCCGTCGGTCTATGTATCTGTTGTACCAGTACCAGGCTGTTTTGACTACCGTGGTGGTATAATAGGTTCTAAAATCAGGTAGTGTGAGGCCTCTCACTTTGTTCTTCTTCTTGAGTAATGCTTTACTTATTCAGGGCCTGTTCCTTTCCACATGAAGTTGGTGACTTGTTTCTCCATCTCATTAAAAAATGTTGGTGGAATTTGAATTGGGATTGCATTGTATCTGTGGATCGCTTTGGGTAGAATTGACATTTTCACAATGTTGAGTCTACCTATCCATGAGCAAGGTATGTTTTTCCACTTACGCAGGTCTCTTTCGGTTTCTTTCAGTAGTGTCTTGTAGTTTTCGTTGTATACGTCTTTTATGTCTCTGGATAGACTTGTTCCTAAGTATTTTATCTTCTTGGGGACTACTGTAAATGGTACTGATTTGGTGATTTCCTCTTCAAGGTTCTCTTTGTTGATGTAAGGGAATCCAACTGATTTTTGTATGTTTATCTTGGATCCTGAAACTTTGCTGAAATCTTCTGTTAGTTCCAGTAGTTTTCGTGTGGATTCTTTGGGGTTTTCTGTGTATAAGATCATATCTGCAAATAGAGATACTTTGACTTCTTCCTTACCAATTTGGATGCCCTTTATTTCTTTTTCTAGCCTAATTGCCCTGGCTAGGACCTCCAGCACAATGTTGAATAAGAGTGTTGATAAAGGGCATCCTTGTCTGGTTTCTGTTCTCAAGGGGAATGCTTTCGGAGTCTCTCCATTTAGGATGATGTTGGCTTTTGGCTTTGTATAAATGCCCTTAATTATCTTGGGGAATTTCCCTTCTATTCCTATTTTGTTGAGTGTTTTTATCACGAATGGGTGTTGGACTTTGTCAAATGCCTTTTCTGCATCAATTGATAAGATCATGTGGTTCTTGTCTTTTGTTTTATTTATGTGATGGATTACATTGATTGTTTTTCTAATGTTGAACCATCCCTGCATACCTGGTATAAAGCCCACCTGATCATGGTGAATTTTTTTTTTTTTTTTGATATGTTGCTGAATTCGGTTGGCTAGAATTTTGTTGAGGATTTTTGCGTCAGTGTTCATGAGGGATATTGTTCTGTGATTTTCTTTTTTTGTGGTGTCTACCTGGTTTTGGTATCAGGGTTATGCTGGCTTCATAAAATGAGTTTGGGAGTATTCCATCCTTTTCTATGCCGTGAAATCGCTTTAGTAGTAGTAGTGTTAACTCTTCTCTGAAAGTTTGGTAGAATTCTCCAGTGAAGCCATCCGGGCCAGGGCTTTTTTTTGTTGTTGTTGTTGTACTTTAGATGAAAGTTTACAGAACAAATAGTTTCTCATTACACAGTCAGTACGCATATTGTTTTATGACGTTGGTTAACAAACCCACAACATATCAAAACTCTCCCCTTGGAAGACCTCTTTTCTTTTTTGGTGAAAATATACATAGCCAAAGACACACCTTTTTAAAAAATTTCTACATGTACAATTCAGTGACATCAATTACATTCTTCCAGTTGTGCTGCTATTCTCACTGTCCTTTTCTAGATTATTCCATCACCATTATTTTCAACTCACTGGCCAGGGCTTTTTTTTTTTTTTTTGAGGAGTTTTTTAATTACCTTTTCAATCTCTTCTTTTGTTATCGGTTTATTTAGTAGTTCTACCTATGTATTAGATTAGGTAGGTCGTGAATTTCTAGAAATTTGTGCATTTCCTCTAGGTTTTCAAATATGTTAGAGTACAATTCTTTATAGTATTCTGTTATGATTCTTTTAATTTCAGTTGGGTCTGTTGTGATATCACCTGTCTCATTTCTTGTTTGGGTTATCTGCTTCCTCTCCTGTTTTTCTTTTGTTAGTTTGGCCAGTGGTTTAGCGATTTTGTTGATCTTTTCAGAGAACCAGCTTTTGGTATTGTTAACTCTTTCAATTGTTTTTCTATTCTCTATTTCATTTAATTCTGCTCTAATTCTTATTATTTCCTTTCTACTGGTGCCTGAGGGCTTCTTTTGCTGCTGTCTTTCTACTTGTTCTGGTTGTAGGGTTAATGTTTCGATTATGGCCCTTTCTTCTTTTTGGATGTGTGCATTTATTGCTATAAACTGACCTCTGAGCGCTGTTTTGCTGTGTCCCAAAGGTTCTGGTAGGATGTGTTTTCATTCTTGTTTGATTCTATGAATTTCTTTATTTTATCTTTAATTTCTTCTATAACCCAGTAGTTTTTGAGCAAGGTGTTGTTCAGTTTCCATGTGTTTGATTTTTTTCCATTGTTGATTCCTACTTTTATGGCTTTATGGTCAGAAAAGATACTTTGTAATATTTTGATGCTTTGGATTTTGTTAAGGCTTGCTTTATGGCGTAATATGTGGTCTCTTCTGGAGAATGTTCCATGTGCATTAGGAAAGAAAGTATACTTGGCTGCTGTTGGGTGGAGTGCTCGGTATATGTCTATGAGATCAAGTGGGTGGAGTGCTCGGTATATGTCTATGAGATCAAGTTGGTGGATTGTAGCATTTAGCTCTTCCGTATCTTTGTTGAGGTTCTTTCTGGATGTTCTGTCCTTCACCGAAAGTGGTGTGTTGAAGTCTCCTCCTACTACTGTGGAGCTGTCTGTCTCTCTTTTCAGTGCTGTTGGAGTTTGTTTTATGTATTTTGGAGCCCTATCATTGGGTGCGTAAATATTTATTGTAGTTCTGTCTTCCTGGTGTATTGACCCTTCAATCCTCTTATAGTGCCGTTCCTTATCCTTTGTGGTGGATATTACTTTAAAGTCTATTTTGTCAGGGATTAATATTGCGACTCCTGCTCTTTTTTGATTGTTGTTCACTTGATATATTTTTTTCCACCCTTTGAGTTTTAGTTTGTCTTTAAGTTGAAGGTGTGTCTCTTGTAGGCAGCATGTAGATGAATGGTCTTTTTTTATCCAGTCTGCCACTCTCTGTCTCTTTATTGGTGCATTTAGTCCATTTACATTCAGCATAATTATTAATAGGTATGAGTTTAGTGCTATCATTTTGATGTCATTTTTTGTGTGTTCATAGTTTCTTTGTTCCACTTAATTTTCTGTGCTGAGTCATTTTTCTTTATGTATTTTTTTCGTCTATTTCATTGTTGTTGAGTTTCTGTTTGCTGAGTTCTTATATTTTTCTAGTTTTTTACTTGACTTGTAGGATTGTTAGTTTCCTTTGTGGTTACCTTAATATTTACCCATATTTTTCTTAGTTTTTACCAGTCTTTATTTCTTTATATCGCCTTGACTTCCTCTCCATATGAAAAATCTATGTCTACCTTTTTTAAGTCCCTCTTTTTGTTTTAATGTTGTCATCTTTTACATATTGACATCTGTTTCCCTATTTTTAGTGTTTTAGCTTTGATTTACTTTTCTGACTTCCCTATCAGGGTTGATATCTGGTTGTTCTGTCCTGTGTTCCTGTCTTGGTTTGTTATCTGATGTTAACTGATTTTCTAACCGGAGGACTTCCTTTAGTATTTCTTGTAATTTTCGTTTGTTTTTTGCAGATTCCCTAAACTTCTGTTTATCTGGAAATGCCCTTATTTCGCCATCAGATTTGAGAGACAGTTTTGCTGGGTATATAATTCTTGACTGGCAGTTTTTTTCCTTCAAGGCTTTATATATGTCATCCCATTGCCTTCTTGCCTGCATGGTTTCTGCTGAGTAGTCCAAACTTATTGACTCTTCTTTGTAAATGACTTTTCATTTATCCCTGGCTGCTCTTAAAATTCTCTCTTTATCTTTGGTTTTGGCCAGTTTGATTATAATATGTCCTGGTGACTTTATTTTGTGATCTGTCTTATGTGGGGTTCGATAAACATCTTGGATAGATATCTCATCATCTTTCATGATATCAGGGAAGTTTTCTGCCAACAAATCTTCAACAATTCTCCTTGTATTTTCTGTTATCCCCCTCGTTCTGGTACTCCAATCACTCGTAGTTTATTCCTCTTGATAGAGTCCCACATAATTCTTAGGGTTTCTTCATTTTTTTAAAATCATTTTATCTGATTTTTCCTCAAATAAGTTGGTGTCAAGTACTTTATCTTCAATCTCAGTAATTCTGACTTCCTTTGCCTCAGTTCTGCTCTTATGACTTTCTATTGAGCTGTCTAATCATGAAATTTTATTGTTAATCTTCTGGATTTCTGATTGCTGTCTCTCTGTGAATTCTTGCAGCCTGTTAAATTTGTCATTATGCTCTTCTCTAATCTTTTTCATTTCCTCTATTACATGTTCTGCGTTTTGCTTAATTTCTTTACTAATTTCTTGAAGAGTTCTGTATATTAATCTTTTGTATTCTCTCTCCGGTAATTCCAAGAAATTTTCCTCCTGTGGAAAATTTCTAGATTCTTTATTTTGGGAGCTTGCTGATGCCATCATGGATTGCCTCTTTATGTGATTTGATATTAACTGTTATCTCCAAGCCATGAGTAAGTTCTTATATTTATTTTATGTTTGCTTACTGTGTCCTAGCTTCTTGTTTTGTTTTGATATGCCCAAATAGGCTGCTTGTATGAGCTAGTTTGATTATTGGCACATTTGAAGCTCTAATGTCCTGTCACCAGGTAGTTAGATCTGTTACTAGGTATGTGAGCTCAGGAGTCTGCCCACTCCTCCTGTATGGATTCAGCTCAAGTGCCCAGATAGATAGCCACCAAGTGTGTGGTGTAGGCTCTCACCTACAGTCCTAGACAGGCATGGGTGATTGGTGTAGGCACAGGCATCTGGCTGCGGCAGGGGGACATACTTTTAGCAAGGCAGGGGGCTGACGGCTGCCCCCAAGTGTCCAGAAGGAAGGCATGTCCCTGTTCCCTAGAGCGCATTGTTGGGTGGGTTTTGCAGCCAGATTATGAGCACTTAATTCTGTTGGCTGTAAGGACTGGGGGGGCACCTCTTCTTCATGGGCCCCTATCGCAGGTTGCTGGGTGGTGTAGGTGGAGCCACCAGTCCTCAGGCCCCTGATGTGGGAAGGTGAAGACCTTGCTTAATGGGCAGAGCAGTGTCAAATGTCAAGAACCTGCCACTTCACAGGTGAAACAGTTGAAGTTAGGGTTGCGGTATATACCCTGTTGTACTGTAGTAATGAGGGCCTGCACTGTTGAAATGGGCCCACAGAAGTCTCTTCAGGGGAAAAGGCCCTCAAAGTCCGTGGATCCCTTATGCCTGTGCCTAGGCAAAGGAGCTGTGCCTACGCTGGGTTCCTGGCTTAGGAGAGTCAGCAGTTTATTTTTTCCTGTTTGTTAATTTATTTGCCCTTTGGATTGACAGTAATAGAGGTTTTTGGCAGTTTAATAAAAAATATTTTACTGTAAAACAGAGTGTATAAGCTAGATTTAAGTAGACTAAGGTGTGATTATGATTATGGATTATGAGGTGTTGGAGATGTATGTGGGGAAGCAGACTACAAGAGGGAAGGAAAAGCTGTAAATAAACAGCTAGATACCGTGATGCATCCCCAGATCTTATACTGCTTCTGACAGGTGCTAGTTTCTTACCCACAAGTGAGTGGAGTAGTAGGTGACCCTGTCATGGAGACTTGTACTTACTAAGTGACTGATAGAGCATTCATATCCATTGTTGGGGCCAA
This sequence comes from Trichechus manatus latirostris, assembly GCF_000243295.1. Classification (NCBI taxonomy): domain Eukaryota; kingdom Metazoa; phylum Chordata; class Mammalia; order Sirenia; family Trichechidae; genus Trichechus; species Trichechus manatus. The sequence continues at coordinate 3,042,854 of NW_004444030.1, read as the reverse complement.
GGGAGATGTCCTGTGTCTCAGTACTCAGATGAACTTGTCTAGACTAGTTGATCCCATGTCACCTTTCTGAAGCACAGGCATTATAAGCTAAAAGGGTACCTTTTTGAAGGGCATGTGTGTCTGCCCATAGAGAATGCAGTGAGGCAGACAGTGGCCTGTATTGTTGCTACATTGAGCACAAGGGTTGGTTTAATGATAAGAAACTCACCTTATCATTGGGGGTGGGGGAAAAAAGTATAAGTGGGAGATACGGGTTAAATGAAGTACCTTCCCAAGCTCCCCTTTTTAATTTCTTTTAAGATGCAAATGCTTAAACATGTTTATATATAAATAGGAAACAGTATTAATTTTAGAGGAAGCTAACAATATAGGGAGATGATAGATGTGGTAATTGAGCAAGATCTCTGAGGTTAGTGTGGATAAAGGTAGGATCCTGAGTACTCATACAAATAGAAGGATAATCCTTGGGTGGAAATGTGAAAGAAGAGGAAAGTGGTAGGTGTAGACGGTGGATGGTAGGGGACAAAATTACAGGAATTCTTTCTTGATGGTTTAGGTCAGTGTTTTTCAACGTATGATCCTGAGATTATTGTTGGTCATCTTTGATCTATGCACGGAACACAATTAGTTTGATAGCTTCAGGAAAAAAAAAGTGATGTAACAATTTGGTTCACTCATAGCTCACAAAATTACAATGTCCTCTCATTTTTATAATTCTGTTATTGCTGTTAGCTTAAAAAGGTTATTTTTACCAAAATTTTTTGATAAATCTTTGAAACAAAATTACTATAAAATTGTTGGTTCATATATGCACATCAGATTTCCTTAAGTGATCCTTGGATACTAAAAGTTTGAGAAACAGACTATTTGTTTCTTTTACTCATTCAAATTTGAAAAAAGATTAAGCATCTGGGCTAGCGTGATAATGAATGAAGTAATAAGGGGGGTTATTTTTTGCATCAGAGGTGTCCTTTGAACTTAAGTTAGATGTCTTTGACTAATTAATTCTGCTATTCATTATATTCACTGATTGCCTGAGTTTCATAGGTCTGTTGGTATGAAAATGATTATGATATAGTATCTGCCTTCAGGGAACTCATCATATGGGAGAGATAGTCATATGGACATATGAACAAATATGACACATAAATGCCTTGATATACAATAGTTACTTACAGTAGTAACACACAGAAAGGAGTGATTAACTCTTCTGGGATAAGAGTAGGGAAAACAGAGTCCAGGAAATTTGTGTAGGGATACTTGAGTGAGATCTTGAAGGATGAACCCATTAGGCAGTAAGTGGGGAAGGGCAACCAACTTGGAGGGGAAAACATGGAGGCATAAGACAACATGGTGTGATTGAGCACTTACAAATTGTATTTTGGAATGTAGGATGCAGGAGCTCCCTGAGGGCAGGGTATGTCTCTGTAGTCTTTGTATATCTAAATGCTGGCAGAGTGCTTGACATACATTAACCCCTTGCGATCGAGTCGCTTCCGACTCATAACGGCCCTATAGGACAGATTAGAACTGCCCCATAGGGTTTCCAAGGAGCGGCTAGTGGATTCAAACTGCCGATCTTTGGGTTAGCAGCCAAGCTCTTAACCACTGCACCACCAGGGCTCCTTGAGGGAGGGAGATGAGCAGGCAGGTGTTGCAAGTAGTGCTTTGTACACCCTATAAGCAACTCCAGAAGTTATGCTTATGAGTTAGACAGTATGCTGTGAGAGGAAAGAACTATCTCAAGGATTTTAAATAGATCAGATTTACAGTTTGTAAAGATTACAGAGGTGCTGTGAAGGTTAGATTGGGAAATGGAATAGACTTGAGGCAAGTATACTGGTTAGGAGGCTATTGCTTTAGTATTGTTGAGAGACAAGATCTGAACCAAAGGAATGAATTTAGAGGCATGGATTTATTGACGTATTGACATTTGATATAGTAGCTTGTTAGTAGCATCCCTAAAAACTTTCTCCTAAAAAAAGATGGATTGATGGATGGCCAATTTCTTCAAATTTAAGCTTGCATGCAAGCTGGTTTACTTTCTGAGTGACTAAACTGAATAGGAAATCCTGTATAGAGTTGTCCTGTGTCTGGATTATAGTAAACATCTAATGGGATAACAAAAAGGTTTGGAGAAGTATTGAGAAAATCACTTTCTTACCCATTTTACCTTTCCTTGGATCTTTTCTTTTCTCAGCTGCCTGATGTTGAGATGAAAAATTGATGAACTAGACATAACTTCTTGGGGGAAAAGAACCTGATTTAGTATTTAATTACTTGGAAAATGAAGAAGGACAGAAAAGGCAGAAGAAAAAGCAGCCAGGAAGTTTCTGTTAGGAAACAGAGGAGTTTGAGAGGCAGACCCTAGTGTAAGCACTTTGTGGGGGGATAATTGCACTGATTCTTTTTAGAAAGGGTATGAACTATGGTTATTTAATTTATTTTACATTACACATACATGTAATGTACGTTATCTCCCTTAATGGACAGGAACAATACATTTTCATAGTAGAAATTTTGGAAAATTAATTGAATGGGAAAATGCAAATTGAGGAAAATTGTGTTAATTAGTAAGTCAAAGTTTTTATAGAAATACAATTGGGTTGCCTGAAATTCAGTTCAGTTACATTTACAATACAATAAAAATGTCATGTACCTCAGAATTTAATTTGTAAAAGAATTACTGAAAAATACTTTCCAAACAGAAAAGTGTAACTAATGATACAAGCAATAACTCAACCCACAGAGGCATATAAAAGTAATAACGTTCTCCTGCTTAGATGAATGCAGTGCCTCTGCGGTTCATTTTAATTGTTATTTAAAATGTAGACTGAAAGAACATGTGGGGGACAGAAATGTTACTTTCTATAGGTGCTTTTACTTCAGTTACTTTAGATTTCTTTGTCTAAGCACCAGAGTATTCAACAACGTGAGAAGAAATGGTTCTTGAAGGATTTCTGCAGGTTTTCATGATTTTTTTTTAAACTCAAGTGCTATCTGTTAAAAAAATTTTATTTCTTTGCCTAAAACAAATTCACCATTCAAAAGTGATTTCTATATATGGTTTGTTGGGTCACGTTTTGTTTTGGAGGGCTGTTTATATATTTTGCCTATCACTTTCTCAGAATATGTGTTGAAAATTTGATTAGGTTAATTTTAATAATGTATGATAAAATCTAGGAATTCAGGAAGACAAGTTAAATATTGTGTCTTTCATATTTGAGATTATGAATGAGGTTAACTATATTCTGCTTTTAAATTTTCCTTGTTATTCCCTTTTGAGGTTTTTTAAAAACTGCTTTATTTGGGTATAATTGACATATAACAAACTAAACATATATAAAGTATACAGTAATAAGTTTTGAAATGTGTATATACCCATGACATCAACTCAAAAGTTTCCTAGTTCCCTCTTATAATCCTCCTTCCTCCCTCTCCCCACCCAACCTCCTCCCTCAAGACAACCATGCGTTTTCTTTCATTTTAGATTAGTTTGCATTTTCTAGAGTTTTATATAAATGGGATCATATATTATGTACTCTCTGTTTTTGGTCTAGCTTCTTTCTCTCAGCATAATTATTTTGAGATTTTTCTATATGGTTGCATATGTCAAGAGTTCATTCCTTTTAATTGATGAGTAGTGTTCCATTGATGGATATACCACAGTTTATCTGTTCATTTGTTGATGGGCATTTGGGTTGTTTTTAGCTTTTGGCTGTTACAAACAAAACTTCTCTGAACATTCTATATGAGTGTTTGGGCATATGCCTTCTTTTCTCTTGGGTAAATAGCTAGGATAGGAATGGCTAGATGATATGGTAGGTATTTGGTTACATTTTAAAAAATTGCCGGACTGTTTCTCTAAGTGGTTATTCTGTTTTACATTCTCATTGGCAGTGCATGGGAGGTCCACTTCCTCCACATCTTTGCCAGAATTTGCAATGGTCAGTCTTTTTTTAATTTTCTTTCTTTCTTTTCTTTCTTTTAAATTGTACTTTAGATGAAGGTTTACAGAACAAACTAGCTTCTCATGAAATAGTACATATATTGTTTTATGATGTTGGTTAACAACTCCATGACATGTCAGTACTCTCCCTTCTCGACCTTGCGTTCCCTATTACCAGCTTTCCTGTCCCCTCCTGCCTTCTAGTCCTTGCCCCTGAGCTGGTGTGCCCCTTTAGTCTTGTTTTGTCCTATGGGTGTCTAGTCTGGCTAAAAGGTGAACCTCCAGAGTGACTTCATTACTGAGCTAAAAGGGTGTCTGGGGGCCATACTCTCAGGGTTTCTCCAGTCTCTGTCAGGCCAGTAAGTCTGGTCTTTTTTTGAGTTAGAATTTTGTTCTGCATTTTTCTCCATCTCTGCCTGGGACCCTCTTATTGTGCTCCCTGTCAGAGCAGTCAGTGGTGGTAGCTGGGCACCATCTAGTTGTACTGGACTCAGTCTGGTGGAGCTGTGATAGTGTGGTCTGTTAGTCCTTTGGACTAATCTTTCCCTTGTGTCTTTAGTTTTCTTCATTTTCCCTTTCTTCTGAAGGGTTGAGACCAATGGAGTATCTTAGATGGCCGCCAATGGTCAGTTTTTTTAATTTTAGCTATTCTAATGGGTGTGTACTGGTATTCCATTATGGTTTTTTTGTTGACTATCTTTTCATGTGCTCATTTGGCATTAGGATATCTTTGTAAAGTGCTTAGAACGTGAAGTGATGTTACCTCTTTCATTCCTTTATTGGTCATTTTTATATTCTCTTTTTTTCCTGATCAGTCAGGCTAGAGGTTTAGTAATTTTTATTAATTATCTGAAAGAACCAGCTTTTGGTTTTACTGAATTTCATTATTGTCATTTTGTTTTCTTTTTTATTTATTTTTGTTTTTGGTTGCACTCTGACTTTTATTATTTCTTGTATTCTGCTTACTTTGAGTTTAATTTGTTCTTTTTCTAGTTTATGGTTTCTTAAGGTATAAGCTGAGGTAATTGATTTATAATCTTTCTTCTTTTCTCATATAGGTATTTCGTGCTATTAATTTCCCCCTAAGTAATACTTTAGCAGCTTTCCACAAATTCTGATATGTCACGGTTATATTTTTATTTCACAATACTTTCTAATTTTTATGTCTTTCTTGATCCATGGGTTATTTACAAGTATGCTATTTAGTTTTAAAATCTGAGGATTTTCCTGTGATCTCTGTTATTGATTCCTGATATAATTTTATTGTGATCGAATAACATAGTTTTATGACTTAAATCCTTTTAAATTTCTTGAGACTTGTTTTATGACATGGAATATGATCTATCTTGGTAAATGTTTTACATGTACTTGAAAAGAATGTGTAGTCTACTGTTACTGGGTTCAGTGTTCTATGAATGTCACTTAAGTGATATTGATTGATACTGTTGTTCAAGTCTTCCATGTCCTTGCTGATTTTCTATTTAATTATTCTACTAAGTATTGAGAGAGGGGTTTTGAAATCTCCAGCTATAATTGTGATTTTTCTGTTTCTCTTTATACTTCTGTCAGTTTTTGCTTCATGTATTTTGTATTAGATATATAAATGTTTAGGATTCTTATGTTGTCTTGATGGGTTGACATTTTTTTCATGTGAAATGACCTTCTTTGTACCTAGTCAGGGCAGCCTTGAATCTCTTTTACGGCAATACGGTGGGGCAAATTTGTATGAACCAGGAATCTTACCTTGACTGGTAATTTCTCTTTCTTCTGTGAGGTTTTCGTAGTAGAGATTTGGTACAGGATCTCAGCCTTAAATTATGTTGTCTGACTTAATTATGGACTGACTTTGCAACAAGATAGTTGCTTTGATTCTCTGAATGCAGTTAAATGTGTCATTTCTTGATTGCAGTTTTCTAGATTATCGATAATTTATCACACTGAATGAGAAGAGTTTCCCCAGAGGTCTGGAATTATGGCCTGATTCTAGTTATGTTTTGTTTGTTTGTTTTTGTTGTTTCCTTTTTAGAATGAGTATAAAATCCGTTGCCGTCAAATTGATTCTGACTCATACTGTAGGAATATTAAATAACAAAAAAATGTTAACTTTTTAATTGATTTATTGCATGTTACTGGGGCTTTGATCAGGCAGCTTGTTACTTATCATAGGCCACAATGACATTGTGACAAAGAAACTTAGACTAGACTATTGATTTGTGGTGGAACCTTGAATTTAATTTTTATGTGTTAGAATTATGATTTCCTAGAGGTGCTGAATCCTTTGTTGAGGTTAATTAAAATAACATTTGAGTCTTGATGTTGTTACTTACACTGTACCTATATTTCATATGCTCTTAATCCACCCTCTTTAAACAGAAGTAGTCCAAAGGATGAGTCCATCCACATCCTGAGTGTTGATGAGAAGAACAAGTTGGGAGCAAAGATTATCAAGGCAGAGATGATGGGAAATATGGTAAGACTCTTGTATGTTGCTCTTTTGGAGAATAGTAATTAATATTTAACATCTTAAGAGTAATTTTGGAAGTTCCTCAGCAGTGCAATTATAGCAAACTTTGAATAACTGCTGCTTTTTGATTCCTTAAAGAAATTATTAAATATTTCTAGAAACAGTATTGTCTGTCCACACCTAAATAAATTACCTACTTTTTGTCGGATTTCTGAAATTAAGATCCTAGGGAACTACTTGATTTTTTGTTTCTTGTTTTACTTTACTATTTACTTTATTCTTGCACTTCTAACTTATTGAGCATATTTGAGGGAGGAGGTAAACATTCCACTGTCTTCTTTCCCTTTTCAGTCATGTATTATTAAGATCACTTGTTACTTTCTTCAATTCCTTTATTAAGGGACCTAGGAAAAGAGCTCCCTAAAAGGATGGTTACTTTATTGATACAAGTTTTAAACCCACATTATGTGCCTAAAATTGTGTTAGATGCCTTGTATAGGTTAGCTCATTTAATCCTATAACAGTGTTGTGATTTAAGGCTTGTTTTACCTCAGAATTGAACAGAAATAGACATGATTTGGTAAGAGCTGCTGTATTTACTCATTTATTTAATAAGTAAGTCAGTTTAAGCAAGTAAGTATATTGAGGGCCAGTCACATGCCTGGTATGGAGTTGGCTCAGCAATACATGTTAAAGTGCACGTGGCAGAATAGCAAAGGCAGATACATAGCTTTCTGTGTCTTGACAAAATAGATTCACTCATTGTCTTACGTATGTGGTCACCTCAAACCCAAATATAAGTGGTTTTTAAGTAGTCTTCTGTTTTGGTGGAGTATCAACACATTATTTTTTAGTAGAATAAAAGATGACCAAATAAGATATTTCTGTTTTTACTAGTTAATGTGTTTAATAAAAGGCATATCTTGTATACATTTCTCTCTTTGAATCTGGCTCTTGATAACACTGAGCTTCAATTCAACCCAGAAGCTGGTAAAAGAGAAACCTACAGCAACAGTAACAACAGCAAGAAAATAAAGTTTGAGTTTCGAAAGCACAGAGGAGTTAGCTAAAATAGTGAAAGAGAGGTCACCTGGGTAGGAGGTTAGCTTATGTTAAAATAACTTGTTCCTGTGTTCAGGGAACCACTGCAATGAAGAATATTTTTCTTTGCTTGTCGCATAAATCTGTTTACTTAATGTTTTATTTTGTGGTCTATTATTGTATCTGTCTTTTTTTTTTTTCTTTTTTTATAAATTCCTGTAGGCTTCCTGGAGCAAAAATAAAATATAGCCACAGTTTTTATTTGAATTACTTGTTGACAATAAAGAAATCAATATTTTAAGTCTTGTGATGGCTGTCTTGTTACAGATAATCCAAGTTTTAAGTATTGGAAGTGTATAATATGTAAGAAATTATAAACCTGCCATCCTTAAGATAATATATATTTCCTCCATCTCCCTATATCCCCAAAAATATGTCCTTGTAATTATTTACATTTCAAAATGTAAGCAAATGCCACAGTTATTTGAGAAATTTTTAACTGAGATAAATTGATTAAAAAGTAGTGTACTAGGCTGTGAGTTGACAGTGGAAGCTAGGTAATGGCTACATGGGTGTTCATAATTCTGTTTTGTAAAATTTGAAATATTCTATAATGAAGAATTAAAAAAATACATATACACATGCTTATTTTACTTGTTTTTATGTTTGAAGGAATTAGCTGAACAACTTAAAGCCCAGCTTGAAAAGGCAAATAAACTCGAAGAAACTGCAACACAGATACCATCAAAAAAATCTGGGGTGGAGGTAAGGAATAAAAGTTTGGAGGCATGTAATTACCTTGTATAATACTACAGTTTTTTAGTAATATTTAATGGTAATATTTTAATGTGAGATTGTCTGTGTCTGTCTGTGTATATGTTTGTTTGGAAAATTTATTTTCATTCATATTCTCTTACATTCCACCAGTGTGCCATGGTAGAAAAAGAGCCTAGGCCTGCCACCAAGAAGACCTGGTTTTGGTTTGGACTCTGCCCCTTACTGACTGACTGACTTTGTGCAAGTCAGTTAACCTCTCTGGTCTGTAAATTCTTCCCCTATAGAATGAAAGACTGGAATTAGATATCCATTTCATCTAAAATAAATGATTTTATTCCATGGTTTATCCATCCATCCATTAGTGAACAGAACAGACAAAAACACATACCTGAATGGAGCTTTCATTTGGGCGGGGAGAGAGAGACGATGAACCAAGTAAATAAGTAATACAGCAAATTGCTGTTGTTGTTAGGTGCCATGGAGTCAATTTTCAACTCATAGCGACCTCGTGCTGCAGAGTAGAACTGTCCCATAGGGTTTCTAGGATGTAATCTTTAGGAAGCAGATCACCAAATCTTTCTCCCACAGAGCTGGTAGGTGGGTTCGAACTACCAACCTCACAGCGACCCTGTAGGACAGAGTAGAACTTCCCCACAGGGTTTCCAAGGCTGTAAATCTTTACGTAAGCAGACTGCCACATCTTTCTCCCACAGAGTGGCTGGTGAGTTCAGACTGCTGACTTTGGTTAGCAGCCTAGAGCTTAAGCACTGCACCACCAGGGCTCCTGTACAGCATATTAAAATCCGTTCCTGTTGAGTCAATTCAGACTCATAGCAACCCTATATGACAGGGTAGAACCGCCCCGAAGGGTTTCTAAGGAGCAGCTGTTGGATTCGAACTGCTGGCCTTTTGGTTAGCAGCCTGAGCTCTTTACCACTTCACCAACAGGGCTAGGAGGTTATAAACCCTATGACAAAAGAATAGAGTAATGGGGATCTTAATTCCTCCTTGGTTGGTTGCTTTACATTTTAAATGTGGTACAGAGGCCAACCCTCATTGAGAAAGTGACATTGATGCAAGAACTTTAAAGGAGTGAAGGAGTAAATCTCTGTGTATCTGAAAGAAGAACACTCAAGGCATAGTGAACAGTGAATTTAAAGGCCCAAAGATGGTAGCATTTCTGATGTACAAGAGCAACAGTGAAGAGAGCAGTGTTGCTGGAGTGGAGTGAGAGAAAGAGAAGAAGAAGTGGGACATCTGGGTCAGAGAGACTGTGGGAGGCCAGACCATGTTAAGCTTTGAAGGTCATAGTAAGGAACTGGGCTTTTACTCTGAGCGAGATGAGAAGCTGTTAAACTGTTTTGAGCAGATACTATTTTGACAGGACCATCCTGGCTTATGTGTAGTAATTAGGCTTTTGCAGTAATACAGATGATGGTGGCTTTGATCAAGTTAAACCAATTCCGACTCATAGTGAGCCTATATAGTAGCCTTTATATAAATATTTTCTCTATATGTTTTGAAAGGAGAGCTGACAGGATTTTTAGGATGGTTTAGAGGTACAGTATGAGATAAAGAGAGGAGGCAAAGAGAACCCCTAGTTTTTCAGTCTGAACAGCTGAAAGAATAGAGTGACTATTCTTTGAGATATGAAAGTAAGAGGAAGAGCGGGTTTAAGGGTGAAGATTAGAAGTCTGTTTTTGAATATATTGAGTTTCAATGCCTTTTGGATGTGGAGCAAGTAGAGATATCAAGTAGGTAGTTGGCTATAGTTCGAAGTTGGGAAAAGTCTGGACTGGAGATATAAATTTGGGAGTTATTAGTATAAAGGTGATATATATACCAATGGAGTAAATGTAGATAGGAAGAAGTTGTTGAAGGCCTGAATCTGATGCATTAGTGTTTAGAGGTTAGATAAATTAACTCATTGACTTCTTACAACAACCTTTGAGGTAGTTCATGTCATTATGACAGTTTCATAGGTCATGAAACTGAGGTACAGAGAGTTGTACAACTAATAAGTGGCAGAGTAAGGATTTAAACTCACAAAAGTACTTTTGTTTACCTGACATCTTTTCCTTGACTCTGAATGACAAAGTTAGCAACAGTTTTGAAGAGTGATTAGTATATAATAAAGGACTGTTCTTAAAGATAATTTAATGTCAGTATGAGAAGAGCTCGGAGTGTATGAAATGAAGTTCCATAGAATTTTCTTCAGGCTACTGTTATTAATGACTTAGATAATAGTGTAGAGAGTATGTTTGTGAAAGTAGCTGCTTTCACTAAGTTGTAGCTAATGTTTTACAAAAGTGAATAATTCAGGATTTCTTACAAAGATTAAGGAATTGAGAAACTATAACATCTCATTAGATTTCATTTCTTACAACCAAGTGCTTCATTCACCCAAAGTTAATGTGTATTTTGAAGTAGCCTATACAGTTGCTTATACAGACAAGCAAAAGGATCCACAAAGAAAAACCTTGAAGTCATGTGCTCTGGAAATGTCAGTTGAGCTAGTTTGTGGCTTAGAACAGAAGGAAAAATTGAAGCAGATACCCTGTTAAACGATATTTCTTCTAATGTTTTAAAAATGCCACGGAGTAATTGACAGGCTTTGTCTCTTCTTTTGAGCACACAATTCTCTAATATTACTGATGTCTTTTTTTATTTTTATTTTTATTGTACTTTAGATGAAGGTTTACAGAACACATAGTTTCTCATTAAACCGTCAGTACACATATTATTTTATGACATTGGTTAACAACCCCACGACATGTTAACACTCTCCTTTCTTGACCTTGGAGGGCCTTTTTTTTTTTTGTTTCTTTGTTTTTTTGGTGAAAATATACATAGCCAAAGATACACTATTTCAAGAATTTCTACATGTACAATTCAGTGATATCGATTACGTTCTTCCAGTTGTGCTGCTATTCTCACTATCCTTTTCCAAATTATTTCATCACATTATCTTCAACTCACTGCCCCCTAGGCTTCCTATCAAACCTTTTGAGTTGCTGTTGTCAATTTGATCTCACATAGATAATTCTTTTTTTTTTTTTTTTTTTTTGGTACTTTAGATGTAGGTTTACAGAACAAATAGTGTCTCTTTAAACAGTTAGTACACATATTGTTTTATGACAATGGTTAACAACCTAACAACATGTCAGCACTGTCATTCTCAACCTTGAGTTCTCTTTCACCAGGTTTCCTGTCCCCTCCTGCCTTCTAGTCCTTGTCCCTGGACTTCTGTGCCTCATTAGTCCCATTTTGTTTCATGGGGCTGTCCAGTCCCTGGCTGAATGGTAAACCTTGGGAGTGACTTCACCACTGAGCTAAAAGGGTATCTGGGGGCCATACTCTCGGGGTTTCTCCAGTCTGTCAGGCCAGTAAATCTGGTCTTTTTTTATGAGTTAGAATTTTGTTCTACATCCTTCTCCAGCTCTTCCCAGGACCCTCTGTTGTGATCCTGTCAGAGCATACAGTGGTGGTAGCCAGGCACCATCTAGCTGTACTGTCTGGTGGAGGCCTTGGTAGTTGTGGTCCATTAGGCTGATGTCCTTATAAGAACTGGCTTATCTTAGCTTTCAAACAATTGGGGTAAGCAGTGCAATCAAAGTAGAATTTGCTTGTGAGATTCTTTTGGAACTGTATAACCCTTTGAAACTTCAGTTAGAAAGCTTTTTATTCCAAGGATTCTTTGACCAGAAAGAAAAATTTTGGTCCTTGGTATAGAGATGGAACACTTTGACATCTGATTCCATTTTTACCAGGCATACATAGAAAACAAACCTCTGTCAACATTTCTGAAAGAATTCTCTTCTGCCGTTGAAGTCATTTATTACATCAGAGTCAGGTCCTTGACTTATCTTGTCCTTCAAAGTTTTTTTGTCAGGAAATGGAGTAGAATAAAAAGCTGTTTACTACTACATAGAAATATGCTGACTTACTAGAGGAAAATCCTGAAACACTTCTGGTAGAAATTTTGCTCTTTTAGAGAAAAGAAAACCTTATTTATAGAACATTCGGACAGGGAGTAGTTCTTTCATTGCTTTGACTTATTTGTTGAAAATTTTAGGTCATATGCACAAGGTAAATCTCTTGATTCAAAGACCTATGAATATTATTTTGGCTTTCGTGAAAAACCATCAGCACTTGTAATTATTGGTTTACTTATGACTATGTAATATTTAGGGCAAGGACTGTTTCTTTCATTTCTATATCTAGTGCCCAGAGTAATACTTGGCACATTATAGAATACCAAGAAATACTTGAAACAAAATGTTTGTCGTATGAATGTCTTTGATTTATTTGCTTCCCTATAGTTTTTTTTAATTGTAAATCTTAAAAATGATCTGTGAACTTTGAAATCAACTAGTCCGCCTTCCCATGAGTGTAGCTGCCTTATTTAAACAGTAATCCAGTACATAGCATCTCCATCTAACTTGCGTTTGAACACTGAATGATGAGGTTCATTGAGTTTTGGAGGATTGCCAGTTCCATTTCAGGACAAATCTAATTCTTAATTAAATCCTAATCTGCCCTTTGTTATTTCTACCTGTTGATAGTATTTTGTTAACACGTTTGGCTGCTAACCCTAAAAGTTGGCAGTTCACATCCACCCAGAGGTACCTCGGAAAAAAGGCCTGGCAATCTACTTCTGAAAAATCAGCCATGAAAACCCTGTGGAGCCCGATTCTACTCTGATACACATGGGTTCGCCATGTGTCGGGGTCTACTTGCGGACAACTGGTTAGTAATACTTCAGTGAAATCACATCATGGGCACATTGTATCTAACAGAATTCAGCTCTACACTCTTTTTAATCATGTAGGAAATTCAGCTCACCATTTGCAGTAATTTTCAGTCATTGCATATTGATGCAGTGGCTTTAAAGTTAAGTTTGCACTGCTGACAAGAGGAATGCATTATTATGGTCCCCAGGTGGCTGTGTGAAGTGGGTTTCATAGATACTCTCTGTGTCAGGGGCCCCTGAGAAACATTAACTAATAAATAATTAAACAGATTAAGTTATATGTTACATTTTGTACATAAAGTCAGTTACTTGACTGGTGATTTAAAGTATTTCCAATAGTAATTTTGACCATATTTGATTATTGTCTTAACATTGTGTTTTGATCTGATTCTTGGGTACATTGTAAGTTCACTATACTGCCATTGGCTCTGATTCTCAGAGTATGTATATCTGTAGACTTTTTTTTCTATGTTTAAGCACCCAATATCAGCAACTCATCCCATAATCCTAGGTATTATAATGGTGATTTGCCTCTAATTTTTAAAAAAGCAGTGAGGCTTGACATTTATTCAACAAATACTTTTTAGTTCTTTCTGTGTACGAGGCACTTGCATTCTCACTTTTCTAAATCAGATATTTTAAGTCTAAAATGAGCATTATTATAACTTTGTATTTATTTCACTTTTTACCAAGTCACATTACCATAGATATACCTTACTTGGTAATAGAGCCTATCCTGATACAAGGTAGGTATGCAAAAATGTTATTTCCTTTCAGTCATTTAGCTAGTTTCTTCCCCAGCCAAACAAAATAGGTCAGTGATGTACCTATTTTGTAAACAGTTCAACCTGTTTTTTTTTTTTGTTGTTGTTGTTAACTCTCTTTAAGTATTCCTCATTGCAGTGCTCCACAATTAGAAAGAATATCTTAAGCTTACTGGAGGTCTTATTTCCTTAAATAGAACTTTTCCTAAAGAAGCATATATTTTAAGCTAAATTAATTAAAGCAAAAGCAATTTAATAATGATATACAAGTGCAAACCAACCTTATAATAATATAAGGAATCTTATATGTGTTCTCTTTTCTCACACCTGACATCAAATTCATCACCAAATACTGTTAATTTTACTGGCTACATATTTCTTTATTGAGTAGTTTTAAAAATTTATGAAGAATATTTTCTCAAGTGTAATAATTTAGAAAAATTTGTAGAGTATTTTGGATAGGTGTGATTATATATTAATGGCTATAATTCAGGGCCAAGAATTATTTTATGAACTGCCTCAAATTTTGAATCAGGGATCTCCAATAGATACTGAAGCCTTAACTAGTTGCTTTCCTTAGAGAAGAGAGAATGACCTAGCATCAGCTTCTCTCCTCCACCAATTTGCCTCTATTCCCCCAAGTGCTCATTAGTTTTTTCTTGGTAAGTCTGCTTTCAGCAACTTATTCCTGTTTCTTTTTATTAATTAATTTAAAGGAAAAACAAAAAGTTACTCCTTAGAGAAATAAAAACCAAATCAAACTCACTGTCATTGAGTCACTCTGACTCATAGCAACCCTATAGGACAGAGTAGAACTCCCCCACTAGGGTTTCCAAGGTGGTAAATCCTTATGGAAGCAGACTGGCACATCTTTCTCCCATGGAGTGGCTGATGCCTTTGAACTGCCAACCTTTTAGCAGCCAAGCACTTTAACCACTGTGCCAACAGGGCTCCTTATGTGAGAAATAGTGAATTTTTATAGCGGTGAGTAGCATTTGATACTTAATACGTTCTCTTGAAGGATTTAATGCTTGTGTGTTCTTTTTCCAAATGTGTTTTTCGGGAGGTGTGGGGTAATGTTATGTGTTGTATATTTGCAAGTTTAAGAGGAAAACATTTTAAGTGAAACAAATCAACACCAAAGTAAATTTTATCCTCGTATATGTTTAAAACTGACTTTAATCGTATTTTAGAATGCATAACAAATTGTTCAGAGTAGCTGTAAGAAGTCAAATTTAATGTGATTTAGCAAAATTAAAAATGCAGTTTTCAACTTCAAAATGCATAATAAGTATGCAGATACCAAAACAGGTTCTGACTGGAACAATTGTAGTTGACAGTTACTAATAAAGATTTATGTGGGAGAGAAAATAAAATTAGATGTTGAAACTCAACAACAAAAAAAAAGAAGAAGAAAGAAAAACACTTTCATGTTATAGTGAATCATAAAGAAAATTTATGGTATTCATTTTGTTCCTGTCTACCTAGAAATACCCAGTAAATATCTATGTATGATTCTTTGAATTGAGTATAAAAATTAAGTATGAGAAATATGGTTTGGTTTAGAAATTTGTGCCATCTGAGCATTATAGCATATATTTTGTAAGGAATTATTACTTTAAGAAAACCACTTAGCTTTTTTACCCCTTTTAATTTTATTGTGGCAAAAATATATATACCAAAAAAATTGCCATTTTAGCCATTTTTAAGTGTACAATTCAGTGACATAAATTATATTCACCATATTGTGCAACAATCACCACTGTGCGTTTTTACAAGTTTTTCATTACCCTAAAAAGAAATTCAAACCAAAACCAAACCCGTTGCTGTTGAGTCAGTTCCGACTCACAGCGACCCTACTGGACAGAGTAGAACTCTGCCCTATAGGGTTTCCAAGGAGCAGCTCGTAGATTCACACTGCCAACCTTTTGGTTAGCAGCTGAGCTCTTAACCACTGGGCTACCAGAGATCTAAAAAGATACTGAGTACCCCTTAAACAATAACTCCCTCTCCTCTCTTCCCCCAGCCACTGGTAACCATTAATAAACTTTTGTGTTTATGCCTGTGTTAGTCATCTACTGCTGCTCTAACAGAGATACCACGAGTGGATGGCTTTAACAAAGAGAAGTTTATTTCTTCACAGTCCAGTAGGCTACAAGTCCAAATTCAGGATGTTAGCTCCAGGGGACGCTTTCTGTGTCGGCTCTGCAGGAAGGTCCATGTCATCAATCTTCCCTTGGTCTGGGAGCTTCTCTTCTCAGGAACCTCAGGTCCAAAGGACGCGCTCTGCTCCCAGCACTGCTTTCTTGGTGGTATGAGGTTCCCATGTGTCTCTGCTCGCTTCTCTCTTTTATATCTCAGAAGAGATTGGATTAAGACACTATCTAATCTTGTAGACGTCATCAGTATAACCTCATCATAGTGATAGAGTTTATAACACATAAGCAGATCACATGTAACCTCATCATAGTGATAGAGTTTACAACACAAGGAAATCACATCAGATTACACAATCGTATACAGTACTGGGAATTATGACCTAGTCAAGTTGACAGATATTTTTGGGGGACACAATTTAATCCATGACAATGCCTTTACCTATTCTAGATATTTCATATAAGTGGAATCATACACAATTTTTCCTTTTATGTCTGACTAATTTCACTCAGCATAATGTTTTCACAGTTTATGAATTTTGTAGCGTGAATCAGGACTTCATTTCTCATAATGGCTGAATAATATTCCATTGTATGGATGTACCACATTTTATTCATTCATCTGTTAATGGACACTTGGGTTGTTTCTACCTTTTGGCTATTGTAAATAATGCTGCAATGAACATTAGTGTGCAAGTATCTATTTGAACCCCTCCTTCCAAGTCTTTTAGGTATATACCCAGAAGTGCAATTGCTGAGTCATATGGTAATTTTATTTAACTTTTTGGGTAACCACCTAACTGTTTTCCACAGCGGCTGCACCATTTTACATTTCCATCAGCATTGCATGAGGGCTTCAATTTTTCCACATCCTCGCCAAAACTTATTTTCTGTTTTTCTGAAAATAGCCACCCTAGTCGGGGTGAAGTGAAATCTCGTTGTGGTTTTGACTTGCGTTTCTTAATGACTGATGAGGCTGAACGTCTTTTCATGTGCTTATTGGCCACTTGTATGTCTTCTTTGGAAAAGTGTCTGTTCAAGTCTTTTTCTCATTTTTTAATTGAGTTATTTGTCTTTTTATTGTTGAGTTGTAGGTGTTCTTTATAAATTCTGTATATTAAACTCTTTTGATATACGATTACCAAAATATTGTCTCCCATTCAGTAGTTTGTCTTTTCACTTACTTGATAAAGTCCTTTGATACGTAAAAACTTTTAGTTTTGATTAAGTCCAGTTTATCTATTTTTCTTTTGTTGCTCATTGTTTTTGGTGTCTTATCTAAGATCTATTTTCAAGACTTGGCACCCTTATTGAAAATCAATTGACCACAAATATATAGGTTTATTTCTGAAGTCTCAGTTCTATTCCATTGGTCTATATGTCCATCCTTATACCATACCACAGTGTTTTGATTATTGTAGCTTTATATTGTTTTAAAATTGAGAAGTTGAATCCTCCTTCTTTGTTCTTTTTTAGGATTGTTTTGGCTATTCAGGACCTCTTGCAATGGCATATGAATTTGAGAATCGAATTTTTCTTTTTGCAAAAAAGGCTGTTGGAATTTTGGTGGGGATTGTATTGAATCTGTAGATTGCTTTGAAGAGTAGTGACATCTTACCAATATTAAGTCTTCCAATCCATGAACATGGGATGTCTTTCCATTTATTTAGATCTTTCAGCAGTGCTTTATAGTTTTCCGTGTACACATCTTTCACCTCCCTGGTTAAATTTATTCCTACCTATCTACTTACTCATTGCCGTCAAGTCGATTCCAACTCATAGCGACCCTATAGGACAGAATAGAATTGCCCCATAGAGTTTCCAGGGAGCATCTGGCAGATTCAAACTGCTGACCTTTTGGTTATCAGCCATAGCTCTTAATCACTACGCCACCAGGGTTTCCAAATTTATTCCTAGGTATTCTTTTAGTTGCTATTACAAATGGAATTATTTCCTTAATTTCCTTTTTAGATTGTTCATTGCTGGTGTATAAAACCAAAACCAGTTGCTGTCAACAGCTGACTCGTGGAGTAATTAGAGTAATACTGTACTATATAGGATTTTTAGTGGCTGAATTTTTGGAAGTAAATCACCAGACCTTCTTCCAAGGTGCCTCTGAGTTGACTTGAAACTCCAACCTTTGGTTAGCTGCTGAACATGTTAACCGTTTGCCACCACCTAGGGACTTTGGTGTATAGATAGAAACCCAACTGAATTTTGTATATTGATCTCGTGCCCCACAACTTTGCTGAATTCATGTATTAGCTCTACTAGCTTTCATGTAGATTCTTTGGGTTTATATACGTTTGTATTTATATATATGGTCATGTCATCTGAGAATAGAGATTGTTTTTACTTCTTCCTTTTGGATTTGGATGCCCTTATTTCTTTGTCTTGCCTAATTACTCTGGTTAGAACTTCCAGTACAATGTTGAATAGCAGTGTTAAAAGTGGGCATCTTTGTCTTGTTTCTGGTCTTGGAACAAAGCTTTCAGTCTTTCACTGTTGAGTATGATGTTAGTTGTGGGTAAGAAAACCACTTAGCTTTGAACTCCTTTAGTAATATCTCATTTTTACTTAGGTTCAAAACTATTTAATTGAATTTCAAGGTATAGTTCTATTCTTTGAGATAAATGATATTAGTTGAAGCGTACAATACTACTACTCTTGCTACTATTATTGCTAGTGCCAGGTAATATTTTTGAGAGCCTACTCTATTCCAGGGCTTGTTTTAAGCACTTTGTATATAAGACTTCACTTAATTTGTATTAAAATTCTGTGAAGGAGGTATTTTCATTATCCCTATTTTTTCAACAAATAAAGTACAGAATGAGGTGAGTTTCAATTAAGTTTTAATTTAATGACAAGAAATAAGGTTAGGGGTCTGTGTGTAATTTAGAATTACTTATAAATAAAAAGCATTTAAAATAATTATTTTTTGTTAGATTGATAAGCTGATGTTTGAAAAAATAAAAAGTAAGAAAATCTTGCCTAGATACTGAAACTAATTTCATATTTGACAGTTATGCAGGTTATAAGCAAGTAAGTTGCTTAGAAATGCTCATGCAATTTAATAGAAAATTTTCCATTAAGATGATTTGGTAGCTTGAAAAAATAACTAAAAGTATATTTTCCCTTAATTTTCAATCACAGATGACTTCTAATTATGTGTTCATTGTAGAAATATGAAAAATGCAAAATAAATAAATAAAAATCACCCTAAAGTCCTACTACCCAGCAATAATTCTGATAAACATTTTAAAGTATTTCTTTCCAGATTTCTCTCTTTATTTCTTTTTTTTACTCTTTTCTTTTCTTATGACATAGTAAATAATTTTGAACAATTGACATAAAGCAAAAAAGAAAAAATCATCCACATTCTTTTTATTTTTTGATGTTTTCCATAAGTCGTTGTCTATATATATATGTAAACATATGTATAATTGTAATATTAGTTTCAATTGCTTTATTCCAGTTATATCAGCAACATTTTCCCATGTTGTACAGTATTTATCATTAAATAAACTTGTAATCAATCAGCATATTCAGTGTCCCAATGCAATTTATAAAATTTATTTAAGAAATTCAGAATGATGCATTTTTTCCTGCAAGTTTGCCTTCAGTATATTCTTACCCATCTTTCTCTTGGCAGTTACTCAAAACTTTCTCCATTCTCTTCAGATAGCTACTTTATTTTTAGCAATGACTGCTTCCCACCTCATTGAAAAAATAGACATTATAAGTTTGAATGTTTATGATGTTATCTAGTCACCCTGAAAATTTATCTTTCTGCATCTCTCATCTGGCCATGGAAAAGGTGTTCCCATATCTTTTAAAGCCAAACTCTTTACCTGTGCTCTTAATCTCATTCCTTTTCTGTCTTCTGGAACCAGTGCCCACCAGTTATTACTGCTCTTTTCTAAAAATCTTCAATTTGTTTCTCTCTGGTAGCTCCTTCCCCATGTCTTGTAAATACGCTTAAGTCTTATGTCCTTAAACACACACACACAAATCCCTTTCAAAAAAGCCAACAACTTTCTGTTCTCTTAGCAACTTTACCATCTTCCTCTGGCAAACAGATAGGAAAGGGTGGTCCAGGCAAAGGAAGCAACATGGGTAAAAGTGCAAAGGAGAGAGAGAGATGGTATATTTTGAAGATCTAAAAGTTGTTCTGAATGGGTGCAGAGTGAGGTATGAATGAGGGCTTAGGAAGAAGAGGTTGGATAGATAGGCAAGGATCAAATCTATGTTCTCATTCTGATTATTTTTGCCAGTTTCATGGCTTCAGTTAACATCTCTGTGTGCAAGTGTGTAGCTCTATCTCTGACCTGTTTGCTGAGCTTTAAAGTAGTATTTCCGGTTGTTGGCTGTACTTTTATGGGTGCATTGTAACTTCAGAATATCTAAAATCATTCCCTCATATCCATCCATCCATCTCTCCCATCCCACCCATCATCCATCCATCCATCCCTCCCATCCCTCCAATCCCTCCCATCCATCCATCCCATCCCATCTGTCCATCCATCCATCCATCCCGTCCATCCATCCCATCTGACTATCATCTAAAACTTTCCTTCTCTCAATTGCATTGCCATCCTTCTGTTTTTCTGACTTAAAAATCAAGGACAAATTCTTAGAACTTCTTGCAGTACATTTAAGTGGTCAACAAGTAGTGTTGTTTTTACGTTTACCCTTGTCCTGTATGTATCTCATCCTTTCTGTAATCACCTCCCTCGTTTAATCCCTCATCATCTCTTCATGTATTACAGTAACATCCAGTGTGATCTTCCTGCCATTATTATTTCGCTCATCAAAATGGCCTTTACATTGCCACCAGAATTATCTAATTTAAATTGTGGTGTAGTTATAGTTAGAAGAACCCTCTATTTAAGAGTCAGAACCTCAGGTCACATCTCGCCTCCTTAACTCCTTTAGCTGAGTTACTTCTCTTGAAGCAAGAGCCATCAAAATATTATTGAGATCTTTAAAATGCAATTTAAATTAAAAAATTTTCTACAACACAAAAATGATCTGTATCTGTCTTTTTTCTTTGCTTAGAATCTTTTAGCACTAGCAGATCTTTGTGCTTTTGCTCAGATTGTTTCCTTGGCTTCTAAGGCCTTTACTTTTCCATCTTTGTTTCTGAACACCCAGTTTAGTTGTCACCAAGAAAGGATCAGCTTCTCCCTCCTCTGTGATTTTTGATTTATACCTTAGTTGTTTTACTTAGTAGTCTGAATAATACAACAGATAAGTGGTAACTTTGAGGAAGGGTAAGACAGTACACAGTACTTGGGAAGCCAGCACAGCTTGTACAAGGCAAGGTCATGGAATTTCCATAGACACGTCCAAACTCCCTGAGGGACCGAATTGCTGGGCTGCGGGCTGTGGGGACCATGGTCTCGGGGAACATCTAGCTCACTTGGCATAATACAGTTTATAAAGAAAATTTTCTACATTCTACTTTGGTGAGTAGCGTCTAGGATCTTAAAAGCCTGTGAGTGGCCATCTAAGATACTCCACTGATCTCACCTCTTCAGGAGCAAGGGATAATGATGAAAACTACAGATATAAGGGAAAGATTAGTCCAAAGGACTAATAGACCACAAGTACCATGGCCTCCACCAGGCTAAGTCCAGTACAACTAGATGGTGCCCGGCTACCACCACTGACTGCTTTGACAGGGATCACAACAGAGGGTACTGGACAGAGCTGGAGAAAAATGTAGAACAAAATTCTAACTCATAAAAAAAGACTAGACTTACTGGCCTTACAGAGACTGGAGGAATCCAAAGAGTATGGTCCCTGGACACCCTTTTAGCTCAGTAATGAAGTCACTCCTGAGGTTCACCCATCAACCAAAGATTAGACAGACCCATAAAATAAAACTAGACTAAAGGAGCACGCCAGCCCAGGGCAAGGACTAGAAGACAGGATGGGACAGGAAAGCTGGTAATAGGGTACCTAGGGTCGAATAGGTAGAGTGTTGACATATTGTGGGGTTGTTACCCAGTGTCATAAAACAGTATGTGTAGTAACTGTTTAATGAGAAGCTAGTTTATTCTGTAAACCTTTATCTAAAGTACAATAAAAAAAAAGTCTGAATAATAGATTTATATAAACCCCCATTTCCCTTTTTCTGTCTTCCCTTTCCCTGCCATTTTATTTAAGAATTTTTAACAGCTGTGACCATCTTGATCATCTTTTTAGGCACATTCATGCTATTGGATTACATAATGACAAAAATAATTTTGAGTGTTTTGAGTCCATTGGTGAAACAGAGTGAAATGAAATAGGATATAAAAGAGAAATAAAAAGTTTCCAGTGTTTTTGATTTACTGTTTATGCCAGTTATGGACTTATTTTTACAGATTGCCCACAGTTTCATCCCAAAGCCACATAACCTCATAAAATTTTTTAAACCTTGTACCTTGGCTTTGTTGTTGAGTCCTTAGTAAGGTACTTAAGCATTCTCAGTCAAAAAGTGGGGCATTTTCATCTAGGTGAAAGAAACTTTTGATGGTTGGAGAACAGATCACAACTTGAAGGAGTGCTGTCAACTTTTTTTTTTAAAAAAAACTGATGGTGTTTACTCACTTGCTTAGTAACAGTTTAGTATTCATTTTAGTAGAAGCAGTGTAGTAAGGAGTAAATGGTTAATGCATTCAGCTGCTAACCAGAAGTTGGAGGTTCAGGTCCACCCAGAGGTGTCTTGGAAGAAAGACCTGGTCATCTACTTCAAAAAAATCAGCCATTGAAAACCCTATGGAGCACAGTTCTAGTTTGACACACATGGGGTTGCCAAGAGTCGGAACTCACTCAGTGGCAACTGGTATAGTAATAGACATAGAATGTAATGGAATAGTGTAGGAATGGAAATAGTATGGAGTTTTAAAGTCAGAGATCTAGAATTGGATTTGGAACTCTTATTTATTGTATGTAATCCTTAGTATCCTCATTAGTAAAATGTGACTTAATAATACCTATGTATTATTCAAATACCTATGTATTATTCAAAGAGTTGTTAAATGGTATATATATATATATTTTGCATTTTTTTATGGTACTTTAGATGAAGGTTTACAGAACAAACTAGTTTCTCATTAAATAATTAGTACACATATTATTTTATGACATTGATTACCAACCACAGGACATGTCAACACTCTACCTTTTCGACCCTGGGTTCCCTATTGCCAGCTTTCCTGTACCCTCCTGCCTCCTAGTCCTTGCCCCTGGGCTGGTGTGCCCATTTAGTCTAGTTTTGTTTTATGGGTCTGTCTAATCTGTCTGAAGGGTGAACCCTGGGAGTGACTTCATTACTGAGCTAAAAGAGTGCTTGGGGGCCATACTCTCAGGGTTTCTCCAGTCTCTGTAAGGCCAATAAGTCTGGTCTATTTTTGTGAGTTAGAATTTTGTTCTGTATTTTTCTCTGTCAGAGCAGTCAGAGGTAGCAGCTGGGCACCATCTAGTTGTGCTGGAGTTAGTCTGGTGGAAGCTGTGGTAGTTGTGGCCCATTATAAATGAGATATATTTTAGAGCTTTATAAAATTATATCAATATTAGTTCCTGTCTGGAAAAATTATCTTGGTTTCTTTTTTTTTTTTTTTTAATATTTTATTGTACTTCAGGTGAAGGCTTACAGAACAGATAGTTTCTCATGTAACAGTAACACACATG
>NW_004444030.1:2975161-3010473 GCF_000243295.1 Trichechus manatus latirostris | reverse complement strand
TCAGTATTCTTACTCCGTTTGGTGTTCGGCCGAGTTCTTTATCTCTTCATTTGATGTTCTAGGGTTTCAGGATTGTTGATTCTCTGTTTGGGTTAGTTTTTCGGATCTTTGTTGTGGAGGGACGGCGTGGTGTTTCTGCCTAGAGCGCCATCTTGCCAGAAGTCTTGGTTTCTTTTTAAATAGGATGAATATAAGGTGACTTTTAGATTTGATTGCTGTTGTTAATATATGAAATTTAACATTGACTGTCTTTAAATTTATCTGTTTTATACTGTTAAAATACTATTTTTCACATCTAACTGAAAAGAAGATCCTATTATTTTAGTGTGCAAAACTCTAAAATGTCAATCAACATTTAAAAAAATTTCTAAATCTTCTCCTTCTTTGCCCTTCCACCCCTTAGTCAAATGCTGAAAGGAGCCTCCTTAAAAATATAATATGAAGTTATGTTCTCCTAACTAGCTTTGTAAGATTTATAATGAAGCAATGATGAAAGCATTTGCCGTGAATTGGTTTTTTTATATTGCTCTAGATATTACGATGGCTAAAATACATCTGCTTAATAAAATTAAAATCTTTAGTGATTAAACATGTCTCCAAATAATCCACTTTTAAAACTGTGAGATGAACTGTAGTCTTTTAAATCTTGTCTAATATATTTTTAGTAATGATTCTTTACATTAATAACTAATTTTCTCAAGCTTATACATGTCTCTTATCTATTCTGTCAGCAGCTTTTTGAGAGAGAGGTTAGGTAAGTCATTATTACGTCAGTTTGGCAAGAAATAAAACCAGAGCTAAAAGATTAAACATGTACCTTCATTATAATTCTAGAGCATGCTCTAGAAAAATTCCAAGATTGACAGGATGTCTTGAATAACCTAAAAGATGTGGTCATAAAATACATTTTTAGTTTATGTCTATGGTATCTCTTAGCTTCTGAATTTTGGTACTAATAAGGAGTTTGCACAATGGTCTGTACATCCTGAAGAGTTTGGTTACATTAGAGTAGCACTTCTGAGTTCTATGATCGCTTTGGACTAGAGGTACATTAGTACTTGAGGCCCCACTATGTACAAAAACAGCAATCACAGACAAAATATAAAAAGAGATAATTGAAGAGATGTAGCAAGGCTCAAAAATCAAGATATACTTCTCCATGGATGAGAAACTGAGCTCAGAAACATAAAGCAGTAAAAAGCTAAAGCTTACAGGTATACAAATTCAAAAATAGGCAGAATAGCTGAGATTTGAGCCCTTCTGAGATGATGGAAGTTAAAAGGTCCCTTCTCATAGCTCTTCACTGTCTGAGCAGGTTTGGGGGTTCTTGTAAAAGGGGTCTGGAGAAGCCTTTGGCTGAGTACTGAGGGCTATGAACCTGCTTATGATGAGAGGTGCAGAGTAAGTGGACACAGCGTGGCAACCATTACCTGAACTATGTGAAATATTCCCAATATCACTGCAGAATGAGACCCCAGAGCTATTATTGAAAGAATTGGTTCAGGTCTGGGAATCCTGTTGGACTTAGGGGAGACAGTGTCAAAACTGTCAATTAGTGAAGAGAAAAGAGTAGGCAGAGGGGGAGAGAGAGAGAGAGAGGAGGGAAGGAAAAAACCCTCCCACTTAAGATAAGCCTATACACCAACATTAGGAGCCATGATGGCACAATGGTTAAGTGCTCAGCTGCTAACTAAAAGTTCAGAGCTTTGAATCCACCCAGTGGCTCTGCTGAAGAAAAGACCTGGCAGTCTGCTCCCATAAAGACTACAGCCTGGGAAACTTATGGGACAGTTCTGCTCTGTCACATGAGGTTGCCATGAGTCAGAATCAACTCGACTGCATACAACAACATCATACACTGATATACATGTAAGAAAACATTAAGTTTTCCTTAGATAGTAAGAAATATAACATTGGGATATAAACTCATTGCCAGTCATTTGAAAATGATAGAGCATCGTTAAAATAACTTTGAAACTAAGTATGTTTACTAGTTTCATTGATGAGAACAGAATAATATCCGTAAGAAGAATAAAAAACCAAACCAAACCCATTGCTGTCGAGTTGATTCTGACTCATAGTGATCGTATGGGACAGAGAAGAACTGCCCCATAGGGTTTCCAAGGAGCAGAAACTTCTTGGTGGATTCAAACTGCCGACCTTTTGGTTAGCAGCTGAGCTTTTAACCACTGTGCCACCGGGGCTCCATATTATGAAACAAAACGAAGCAGAAGTGAAACAATCATAGGTAGATATGAAGAAAAGAGGGTATTCTGGAAATTTTAGAGATGAAAATTAAACTTAAGAGATGGGATAAATCCTAAACAGGACTCAGTCAGATAACAGATTAGTTAAATGAAAGGTAATTAAAATAATTATAGCTAATATTTATTGAGTTCTTATTTTATGCCTGGAATTGTTCTAAATGCTTTATATATATTCATTTGATCCTGAAAACACATTATTTTCTTTATTTTACAAATGAGGAAATTGAAGTAAGTAAATAATTTGCTCAAGGTTGTATAATGGAAGGATTCAACATGGGCATTCTGGCTCCAGAGCCCACATCAGCATGCTCTGTAGCCTGAGGAATTAGCCAGTAACTCAACACAGAAGAGATAAGAAAAAAAAAAAATATATATGAAAGAGTAGATATGAGATATCAAGGATAGATAAAAGCTGAAATTACTGAAATGGAAAACCAAAAACAAATGATTGTTTTAAAAAAAGAGTTTATTCTTTGAAAGAACTGATAAATTAGACAAGCCTGTGGGAAGGCTGATCAAGGAAAGAGAGAGCGAGAACATAAACAGCATTAACAATTGAAAAAGACATAGGGCTGCCTCAAGCCCAGGTGGTACCATTATGGGATTACAAAAAGTGCTTTCTTTGGGCCGATTGAAAAATAGTCTTGAGCCAGGACAGCCATTTTGGCGAATGGAATGCAGCTTGGTGTTCAGTCATTCACTGCCTTGGCTGAGTGCTTGTATGTAGTGAACAGCTTGCTCTTTTGTTATATGACTTTGAACATAATTAGATATAGTAGAGATTGTTTAAAAATCATGGAAATACTAACAGCAATAATAGCTGCTTATAACAATTTTTAAATTTAAAATATAAAAATTGAAATAGATGCTATATCATCTTTAATGATGAGAAACTCAAAACAGTATCACTGTGAACCTCTAGAATCATGGACCACTAGTTGGGAAAATCTGATCTAGTGGAAGAATTTGATTTATTTCCAAAACACAAGAATAGGCTTTTAAACGTATAGACTTTTTAATACGAGCTTTTAGTCAAAGCAATGTTTTTTTCTTTTCTTTTTACTCTATGTGTTATATATAAGTAGTGCTAAAAGGCATATATCAAAGAATAGGAATACCTTGACCCTTTTCCAGACCTTCCAGACCAGTTTTAGTTCTTAGCTGTTTCTTCTGACTTTTACTTCCATCATTTCTTTTTAAGCAGTGCCTGTAAATAGACACTGCTTGGCAAATAGTATGATTACCTTTCTTTTATGTAAAATTGTTTGTTTTTATTGGCGTTCATATTTGCTTTGTTTTTTTTTGTTTTTCATTTGCTTTGTTTCCGTGCTGGATTTTCCAATAGCTTGTTAAAATATATCCCAAACCCTGAGAGGGAAGTATTCCTCCTGGAGTTTTTGTACCTCTTGCTTGTATCTGTGCTGATTGTTCTCCAGATCTTCTGGACAGCTGTTCTGTTGTCATTTCCCATTGTCATCATCATGTGAATTGTCTTTGTTGTTTGCCTGTCTTCTACCCTGTTTCCTGGGTTTCATGTTTTCCTGGTTTTTTTTGGACTATTCTTTCAGGAGCTTCTTGAGAAAGGGTACATGAGTAGTAAATTTTATTTTATGCTCATCATTTATTGATTATTTGGCTAGGTATAGAAAAATAGAAATCATTTTCCTTCTGGCATTGCACCTTTGTCTTCTGGTGTCTGATGTTGCTGTTGAGGAGTCCAGTACCCTTGGGAGATTTTAGAGAATCTTCTCTGTATCTTCCAGTGATCATTGCTATGTTTGAGTCCATTGTTTTGGCTATGTGTCAGTCCATCTCACTGAGAGTTTCTTTTTTACTTAGAGTTTTATATTATTGGTGTAGTTTATTCAAAAGAAGTTTAGGAATTTATTTGTGATTATATTTTCCAAAGCAGTGTTTAAGATTAGATTCATATTGAACAAATAGATGATCAGCTTTTGTTATTGGCTAAAAGCAATGGTTACAGTTTGTTAGTGGCTGTAAAGAATGGTTTTGTAATCACAGAGATGGCTTCCTCTGTTAGGGAGCTAGGTTAAAACCTACAGACAAACAAAAAATCCCACCGAAAGCTTGATGTGTTCAGATTTTTCTAGATATAATAGTAGAATGATGGAAGAAGCAGTGAAACAATTGGACTCTTGTTGTGGAATGGACTTTGAGTACTCATTTCCAAGCAGTTTTTGTGGTAGCTTTTACCACAGTGCCTAAATCTTTTCTAGTGGTCATAGTAGGGTAAAATCCTAACTGGAGTGAGTTATTGTGTACCTATAAGTGAGAATTCAGTTGTATTATATTTATCTTAAAACCTGGCTGAGATCAGCCACTTCCAAAATCAACTCTAATTTCTGTCATGTTTGCAATGAATGACACCCCCTGTTACCCATTAACTTTTCACCAAATGCCCCTGAACCTTAGCTGTGATATTTCACAGTCCTAGCTCCTGTACTGACTTTCTCCTCAGCCTTTTACTCTTTATCTCCTGGCATCCTAGTTTTTTGAGTAATTTCTATCTCTAAATGCCTATAGTTTATTGCTCACAGTGAACAGACCACAGAGTCTAGAATTTCGCTATGGCTTTTGAAAAAGGTTTCCTCTACAGGGAAGATTTAAGTATCACTAACCTGCTCACAAAAAAATGATTGGTTTGATTGAGGAGTTGGAGGGAGATAATCTGGCAGTTTGTGGAACATTTTGGGGAGTTAAGGAATGGGGAAGGAGTCTGTGGGTGGTGCACAGTTCAGACCCACCTGGAAGCACGTCAGAGGACAGGCCTGGTGATCTGCTTTTGAAAGGTCACATCCTTGGAAACCCTATGGAACAGTTCTACTCTGTACACATGGGGTTGCCATGAGTAGGAATTGATGGCAACTAACAACAACCAGAAGAATGGGGTGAATATAACTAAAATGAAGGTTAAATTTAGGGCAGTATGAGGCACACATGGGGGGCCTGGTTGGAAACTCGTTAGGATATGAGGGAATAAAGCAGAAAAGTGAGGTGAGAAGTATACCCAACTAATTTATTTAAAAAGGCTAATACATCTAACTGAAAGGGAAAAGAAACTCTTCTCTTCTCTCTTATATTATGGGCAAAATTTCCTTTCCTTGTTAATATTCTAGGCTCTTTGTTGCAACTTTTCAACTCTATTGTTGTAGCGTGAAAGCGACCACAAATACTTAAATGAATGAGTGTGGTTGTGTTCCAATAAAACTCTGCTTATTGACACTGAAATTTGGATTTCATAATTTTCACATGTCATGAAACAGTATTCTTTTGATTTTATTAAGCTATTAAATAACGTAAAAAACATTCTTAGCTTGTGGGCTGAACCAAAATAAACAGCAGGCTGATTTAGCCAGCAGGCTAAAATTTGCTGACCCTGATAAAGATTCTTAAATATGCCCAATATTCTTTGTTAATGTGATTTAACAAAAATTGGAATTTACTCAATATTTCTAGTTTTTTTTTTTTCAGTTTTATAATGCTAGGCTTTTAAGCTTAGTTGAGTTTTAAGTAGGTTGGGTTAAATGGAAATTCAGGGATGACCAGGTCCTGATGTACCTTTTGCAGGTAAGTACAATTTCTTTGTTACTATAAAAATGATCTGTACTTTGGGAGAGAAAATTATTTATTATCCCACAAATATTGTAAATGCCAGTAGGGAAGGTTCATTCCTGGATATGCTAGCAAATTGATTTTATAACTTTATATAAAGTATTTTGTTTTCCCCTTTCTTTGTTTAAAAATAAGAATCCACGATTCCTGTCAGCCACAGGGCTATTGTATAGATTAATGAAGTAAAGTTCACAAAACACGTTGATATTTGTTAAAGTGTCCAAATGTTTGTAATAAGTCACTCAGTTTTAATGTTTTAAAAATATATAGTTCTACAAAGCAAACTGCAGTTGTTGGGGAAAATTTAAAAATCCGGAGCATTTGACATTGTTAAGCAAAGATTTTTTCTTTAATTTTTTAATTGTGCTTTAGGTGAAAGTTTACACCTCATACAAAATTTCTCATACAAAAATTTATACACGTATTGTTATGTGACATTAATTGCAATCCTTATAATGTGACAGCATGCTCCCCCTTTCCACCCGGGGGTTCCTTGTGTCCATTCAGCCAGTTCCTGTGCCTTCCTGCCTTCTCATCCTGCCTCCGGACACGAGCCGCCCATTTGATCTCCTATATCTGCTTGAACTAAGAAGCACACTCTTCACAAGTATTATTTTATGTTTTATAGTCCAGTCTAATCTTTGTCTGAAGAGTGGGCCTCGGGAATGGTTTTAGTTCTGGGTTAACAGAGCGTCTGGGGGCCCTGGCTTCGGGGGTTTCCCCAGTTTCAGTCAGATCAGTTAAGTCTGGTCTTTTCATGTGAGTTTGAGTTCTGCTTCACACTTTTCTCCCACTCCATCAGGGCCTCTCTTTTGTGTTCCCTGTCAGGGGGATCATTTTTTTATGGTAGCCGGGTACCATCTAATTCTTCTGGTCTCAGGCTGATGAAGTTTCTGGTTTATGTGGCCCTTTTGTCTCTTGGGCTAGTATTTTCCTTATGTCTTTGGTGTTCTTCATTCTCCTTTGCTTCAAGTGGGTTGAGACCAATTGATGCATCTTAGATGGCCACTCGCTAGCTTTTGAGACCCCAGATGCCACTCATCAAAGTGGGATGCAGAACATTTTCTTAATAAACTTTGTTATGCCAGTTGACCTAGATGTCCTCTGAAACCATGACCCCCAGATCTCAGCCCCAGCTACTCTGTCGCTCGAAGTGTTTGCTCGTGTTCAGGAAACTTCTTAGCTTTTGGTTTAGTCCAGTTGTGCTGACTTCCCCTGTATTGAGTGTTTTCCTTCCGTTCACCTAAGATGATTCTTGTCTACTCTCTAGTTAGTGAATTCCCCTCTCCCTCCCTCTCCACCCTTGTAACCATCAAAGAATGTTGTCTTAAAAGAAAAGATTTTATAAATGCTTTCTAGTTACATCAAAAAAAGGTTTCTGCTTTCTTTAGAGAAAAATTACTAAATCATATGGATGATAAAACTACTTTTGCATATTTTCAGGGTAGAATGAACTTCTCATTTCTTTCTTTAGTTTTAATGCTAAGTAGTTGGAGAACGTACTCTGTCTTGGGTACCCAAAGTGGAAAAACTTAGCGTCGTTTGTATTGGTAGGCCCAGTGAACAGAAAGTAGCAAAAAGGGGGCAAGAGAGGAGTGGGGGGAAAGTTGGTTAGCTTTGGGAGTATGGTTGTTCTCTCTGAGGTACTAGTTTATTAAATCCATTTATCAAGCAAGTATTTATGGAGTACCCACAGTATGTTTGACACGACATAGTGTACAGTTTGAGCTTTGTCCTGGAAAAGTGGGAAAGACAAATAATTATTAACAAATAGTTAACCTCCAGCAAATTAAATGTGCCTAAAATAATTTGGTAACAGAGCGTTGGGTGTCACTAACTCCTTCGTTTCCTAGTTGAGCATGAAGGGAATGTTGTTCCATGCAGAGGAAATAAAATGTACAGCCATAGAATTATGAAGAGCTAGAAAAGGAGTCTAGGGCCAGAATTTGAAGGCCTTTTATACTGTGCTAAGATGCTTAGACTTTATATAGCACAGTACTTCTCAGACTGTCTGTGGTGTAGGACCACGTTTATATTTCCAGTCCATTATCGGCTAATTGTTTTTGTAAAATCCAATAAAAATGAATTATAGAAAAAAAAAAGAAAATTCCTGGGTTTGCTAAAGCAGGTTTAGTGAAATAATTTTTATAATAAAAATGTAAAAAATAAAAATATTTAAACTACAAGTCCTAAATTTTTATGTAGATTGAACCAACACAAAATTAGTCTATAAGATTGCTATAAAAGTTCGTTAAGCACTCAGCTTCTGTACTTGTCTCATCATGACTAGTAACAAATATTTTGCCGCTGGTAACAATTCTCGGGCTGACACTGATACGTGAACAGTAGTGATTTTGATCTCTGTCATACGGGATCCCTGTAGAGTTTTAAGCAGAGAATGGCATAATTATGTTTATGTTAAAACACAATGACTTTATTGGCAGTATAAGTGATAATCAGGTTTCACAGTGGAAGGATAGTAACCATGGAACCCTGGAATCATCAGGATTTGAGGAATAGCTAGAAATATAGGAGAAAGTGAAATTGGCTTTCTTTATACTGATAATGATAATAAAAATAATTCCCTCATTAGACTATAAACTTCTTAAAGGCAGGAACCACATTTGTTTTGTTAACTAACATATAGTAGACACTTTCAAAAATAATTGATGAATGAATGAATGGGTTAGAGAGGTAAGAGAGAACCAGTAGAGTTGAGTGTTTAAAACCAAAATGAGGAAAGTTGCAGGTTAGAGGATATAATAAACAGAATCACATGCTGTGAAATCCAGGAAGATGATCATTGGAAATTGTTTATTAGATTTAATAATTCAAAGGTCCTTAGTGAGATCAACTTCAGCAGAGTGATAAAGTTAGAAGCCAGATTATAATGTGTTGCCCATCCCTATTATCTGATAAGAGAATGAATAGAGGTAGCTTTAAAATATGACATTTCATTAACTGAGGAAAAAAGTAGTGATAAATAATCTTTTCTGTCCACTTCGTATTGTGTGTGAATGTAAGATTAATAATAAATCTTTTTTTCTTCCATTTCAACAGAGGAACTAAATCTCTATTAAATGGAATTGAAATTAACTTTTAATGTTTGATTCTGGTTTGAGAGGAAAAATGAAATATAAATGATTTGCTTGGTCTTATTTCAGATCGATTTTTGATGAAGTAGTTTGCTAATATTTTTTATGTGATTCTTCATTAAAACCTTCCCAATAACATTCCATTTTCATCACAGAGTAAAATTTACTCTTGTTCTCTACTGTGCTAGGCGTGTAATTAGCTAAAAGTTGGTGGAAAAAATATTACGGCTTGAAAGTATGTGGGATATAACTTCTTCTGTAAAGTCATAGAGGTGGAAAGCATTTAAGGGCTATTAATAGAAAGGCCAGAGGTTGTGTGAAGTATCATTAAGAGTTCTGGTGGTGGCAGTGGCTAAAGCACTTGGCTGCTAATGAAAAGGCTGGCAGTTCGAACCCACGAGCTGCTCCATGGGAGAAAGGTATGACAGTCTGCTTCTGTAAAGATTTGCAGCCTTGGGAACCCTATGGGGCTGCTCTACTATGTTCTAAGGGGTTGCTGTGAATCAGAATCAACTAGACAACAGTGGGTTTGGTTTTATTTAGTTATTTATTTTTTTGGAGTGTCATTATAATAGTTAATTTAACACAATTGTCCTTTAGTTGCTTTATTTCTTATAATTAAGTTTTACTAGACTCTTTAGATTGAAGAAACATCCATTAAACATGACAATCTGCTTCATTAAGTGATGGACCCTCTTATACAGTGTCTGGTTGACTACTGGTACTTTGTCATCTTTTGATCATGTCTAGATGAAAGCTGTATTTGAAGTTTGCTTCTGTGATTGCTTTTAAAAAATTTTTTTATAATAAAATAGACTTTCAGTACTTTATCCCCACCTTTTTCCTAAAATGATTATGGTCATTTTATAGTATAGTAGATAATTAAAATCCAGGAGATTTAAGCAATCCATAATATTATGTGAAGGCCAGAATCTTCCTTATGTTGTTCTTGTTATTAAACATAAACATTCAACACTCTTTGTATTAATTTCAAAAGCTGTCTCTAAATCTTTACACAGATTGAAGACCAGCAAGAAGTGATCCTTGTCAGAACAGATCAGTCTGGAAGAGTATGGCCTGTGAACACACCAGGAAAAGCCCTGCAATCAAATGGAGGAAGGAGGAGGAGACAGATGGTATGTTTAACACAATGTTTTTATGAACTCAAAATTATTTTTTTCAAAATCCTTGGAAGTTTCTTTGCATTAGATTACTTCAAAATATTTTATAAAATGTACTTTCTAATGCAAACATTAGAAAATCATAAAATTATGTTACTCCTTTTATTCTTAATTATATCCCTTTGTTTTTACAACATATCATCTAATTCAACTACTTTTTTTTGTTTTTATGTTTTGCAACTTGATTCACTCTCACACTCATGTACTTCTGTATCAGTATATTTTAAGGCTGTTGTTGAGAATGTACACAGCAACACATACACCAATTTACATTTCTACGTGTACCATTTACTGACATTGATTACATTCTTAGAGTTGTGCAACCATTCTCACACTCGTTTTCTGAGTTGTTCCTCACCCATTAGCGTAAATTCACTACCATCTAAGATTCTATCTAATCTTTCAAGTTGTTGTTATTAATTTGATCCCTTATAAATAGTTCTTAAAGGAGCATAATGCTCAAGGCAGCCATTTTTTCTGCTTAAGCTAAATTATTGTATGGTTTACGAAGACTCTGGAAAATATTTGTGGTTTAAGGTTTGAAGATTATCCTAGGGCAGAGTTTCAGGGATTCATCCAACCTTCATGGCTCCAGAAGTCTGGAGTCAATGACAATTTAAAATTCTGTTTTGCTTTTTCCCCTTTTGATCAGGATTCTTCTATAGAATCTTTGATCAAATTCAACTAATTAAAAAAAAATAGTTAATTTTGAATGTTTAAGGCAATTAATTTTAGTATACATTTCTTTGATATTGTTTATGCATAAGCTTCTTCTTGCATACTTACCATAGCTCTTACGGAACTTTGATCTCCCAAACCTGTTATCTGTATTAGATAGCTGATTTGAGACGTGGTGATGGGGTGTCCACACACGATGATGTCTTAAGAAATTATGGAAGTGCTGTGATCCTTTATAAACCTAATTTTCCATCTTCTAGCTCTAGCAATTAGTTTTTAACCTTACCTTGAGGCTCTTGAGATGGCAAAAACAGCATACTGAGTTTTCCCAAGTTAGGTTTTTGTTTTAAATTTGCAAGCTGTGCAAATGGGAATTGGTGTACACGAAAGATCATTCAGAATTTTTCTGTCAAATATTCTTTTTCTACTGAGTGCCTGTGCTGCTAGAGATATTAATTTATTCATTCAGCAAATAGAAAGTGGGATGGATACCTCTTCTAATGTAATGGGAAGAATTAGGAGGTTGGAGGAGAGATGAGGCAGGAGAATAGTGAAGGCTTGAATTATTTGCTATGGAAATGACAGAAAGAACTGACAAGGAATCAATAGACACATTGCCAGAATGCACTGAGGGCCCTTTTTGAGTTACATATTAAACAAGCAGTCTAGCATAAGAGTAAAGAAGGTAGATACATTAATTCAAGATTGAGGTTTGCTCTCTGAGTATAGTGAAAGGACAGAAGGGTCAGGAATTGAGAGTCTGGAGCCAGGGAGTGATTGAATTCATAGAATATGAGATTTAAGCTAGTGAAGACAGGAACTGTAACGTTGGGACAAAATATTCGGAACATGGTTCCAAAGATCTCAAAGAAGTTGAAGATCAGGTTTTATTTGGGTAAAAGAATATAAGAGTACCATTGGGGACATTTGATTTGGGAGGAAATAAATAGCACTTTTCTCTTTCACACCTGGGTACAGAACCAACTGATAGGAAGAACCAGGATTGTGTTAGTTGGGGATCAGAATATCAGCTTTATTTCTGATAAAGCTATTTGGGGAACATGGGCTTAATAATTGTAAGTGGGCTTTCTAAGACTTCTCTTCTGTTTATACTTACACAATCTCTAGATAACTTCAGGGTTTCCTCTATGGTGGTAGGGAGTTTTTGCTACAAGGAGGAGCACAGCAGAAAGGAGAGAAGAAGACAGAGCAGTTCTTCTCTTTCCCCCAAAAGAATGTTTGAATATCAGCAATGTCATGCTTCCATCCCTGGGGAAGAGGAGAGAAAAGGGGCAGATGAAGTAAGAAGTGTTACTGTAGTGGAAGTTCCTTCACATGGAAGCAGGTAGAATAGGGATCTGGAAGGAAAGATTAGTGGAATTTTCACGTTTACCATTAAACTTACAGATAATCTATTAAAAATTCTTCAGATCTCATGTTTTCACTAAATCAGTAATGTTTATTTTGTCATAGGCTTCAACCCATGAAGAAAAAGAAAGGGTCAGATACTTTCATGATGATGATAATCTAAGCCTAAATGATTTAGTCAAAAATGAAAAGATGGGAACAGCAAGAGATCAAAACAAACTTTTTATGAAAATGGCATCTAAGGTAAGATATATTCATAGCATGTTTTTGAAGTTTGAGAAGCTGATTATTCAGTCTAGCAGTGATTTACTTGTAGAGAGCTGGTTCTCTCTAATCTTGATTTATTAATTTAAATCTTTTGTAGGACATATTCGAAACATACATTTTGGAATTGATTTGATTATGTAATATACATTTTGTTTGTTTTTAAATATAGAACTAGTTTAGTTCTTTAATGTAGTCCATGAACATTAATTATAGATTTAATCTAACATTTAATTTAAAGGAAAGTTTTAGGCCAGAGTTTAATGATTGGTAACATGCTGCAAGTAGGGTTACCAAACTGTCTTGTCTTAATGTTCCTTCAGTTCTTCATAGTTATGTCATCAAGAAGTAGAAGAATACTTGGAGTAATATATTATGGATTGTAGAGAAGGCAACTTGTAATCATAAGTCCACTTATATGAAAATATACGTTATCTTACTACATCATTATGGATAGTAAACAGAATGAAGTATTGTTTTCAAATTGTATTCTTTGTTGCAGTCTCTTCCTAAACACTACATTTAAAATATTTTGTAAACGAGACATTGTATTTGAACTTAATTTTATAGCAAAGGTTGGCAAACTATGACCCTGTGGGAAAAATTTAGCTCACCACGTGTTTTTGTAAGTAAAGCTTTATTGGAAAACGGCCATTTACATTTCTTTACATATTGTCTACTGCTGTGTTCCCTCTATAATTACCAAGTTGAGTAGTTGTAACAGAGACTGTATGGCCCACAAAGCAAAAAAATATTTACTCTCTGGCCCTTTACTGAAGAAGTTTGCCCATCCCTGTTCTATAATTCCAATGGTTACTTTTTTGGTAGTAGTGTGATTTGAACTAGGTATCTGGAGGACAGGAGTGGGAGGGAGATTTTTCACTGTATACCTTTTCAGATTTACAATATATATTTATTAACTATGTGAATGTATTACCTGGTCAAAAAATTAACTTTGTGAGAATTAAAATAAATTAAAGGTAACCAAAGTACGTGTCTGTCTGTGTTTGTGTGTATAGGAGTAAAATAAACAACTTGGATTTAAATTTAGAAATGGTCATTCTTCCTATCACCAAGAATTGTATGGGATCTTATAAATTTAGCATAATTTTACTCTCTATTTGGGGGGAAATAATAGGAATCTCCTAGGGTCTGGAAATTCAGTGCAGAAAGGAGGACGTATATATATGTGTGTGTGTGTGTACTGATTGAATGATTGACTGATTGATTGTGCTTTAGGTGAAAGTTTATAGAGCAAATTAGTTTCCCATTTGATAGTTTGTATATAAAGTGTTCCATGAATGATACTGGTTGCATTTCCCACAGTGTGTCCGCACTCTTCCAGTTTCTGCCCTGTGTTCTCCATTTCCTTTCATCTGAATTTTCTACTCTTTCCGGCCTTTTCACCTTTGCTTTTGGGCAAATGGTGTCCTTGGGATCTCATATAATTGATTGTTCTAAGGAACACGTTCTCTTGGGTTTTATTGTTTATTTTATGGGCCTGTCTATTGTTTGCCTGAAAGGTGGTCTCTGGGAATGGCTTCAGTTCCAGATCAGAAGGATGTCTTAGGGCCATAGTCTCGGTGGTTCCTCCAGTGTCTGTCAGACCAGTAAGTCTGGTCTTTTGTGAATTTGATTTTTTTGTTTTACATTTTTCTACCACTCTTTTTGGGACCGTCTGTTGTGATCACAGTTAGAGCAGTTGGTAATGGTAGCCAGGCACCATCTAGTTCTTCTGGTTTCATGCTCGTGTAGGCTCATGTGGTCCATTACTCCACTAGTCCTTTGGACTAATTGCTCTCTTGTATCTTTGGTTTTCTTCAGTCTTCTTTGCTCTGGATGGGAAGAGACCAATAGTTGGATCTTAAATGGCTGGTCGCAAGCTTTTAAGACCCTGGATGCTACTCACCAAAGTAGAATGGAGAACATTGTCTTTATAAATTGTGTTATGCCATTTGACGTAGATGACCCCTGAGTCTATGATCCTTTGCCTTTGGGCCTAGCAGCTTCATCCTGCGAGGTGTTTGGTTATGTCTGAGAAGTTTCCATGACTGTGTCCTTGTGTGCTCTGTTGTCTATATTAATATACATGCAGCACCTACAATTATGTATGTAGAAATATCCATAACCAAACCTATATGTGCAGGTGGGTGTGCTCCCTTACACTCTCCCACACCTTTAGCATACCTATCTACCTATCTATCCATTCATAAATTATTGTTTGTTAATACTATTGTTGCAGGATTGTCTATGTTATAGTAATTACTATAGTTGCCCTTTATTCATGCGTTCCTCTGAGCGTTCTTCCTTTGCCTTGGTCATGTGTGCTGACTTCCCCCATATTGTGTATTGCCTTTCTCTTCCCCAGTATTAACACATGTCTTCTATCTAGTTAGTAATTTTCCCTCTCTCCCTATCCCATCCTTGGTTACCATCAAAGAATTTTTTTTTCCTGTGTGTAAACCTTTTCTTGTTTTTTTATAATAGTGGTCTCGTACACAATATTTGTCCTTTTGTGATTGACTTAGTTCACTCAATATAATGTCTTCCTAATTCATTGATGTTGTAAGATGTTTCGTGGATTCGTCATTATCCTTTATTGTTGTGTAGTATTCCATTGTGTGTATGTACCACAGTTTGTTTATCCATTCATATTGATGGGCACTTAGGTTGTTTCCATCTTTTTGCTGTTGTGAGTAATGCTGCAATGAACATGGGTGTGCATATGCCTATTCGTGTCACAGCTCTTATTTCTTTAGGATATATACTTAGGAGTGGGATTGCTGAATCATATGGTATTTCTATTTCTAGCCTTTTAAGTAAGCACCATACCATTTTCCATAGTGGTTGTAGTATTTTACATCACCACTAGCAGTGTATAAGAGTTCCAGTCTCCCCACAACCTCACCAACATTTGTTATTTTCTGTTTTTTTGGTTAGTGACATTATTGCTGGGGTGAGATGGTATCTCATTGTAGTTTTGATTTGCATGTCTCTAATGGCTAACAATCGCTAACATTTCTTCATGTATTTGTTAGTTGCGTGAATGTCTTCTTTGGTGAACTGTCTGTTCATATCCTTTGCCCCTTTTTAAATTTCGATTGTTTCTCTTTTTGTTGTTGAGGTATTGGAGTATTCTATAGATTTTAGAGATTAGACCCTTGTCGGATATGTCATAGTCAAAATTTTTTCCCAGCCGTAGGTTCTTTTTTTACTCTTTTAGAGAAGTCTTTTGATGAATATAAGTGTTTAATGATTAGTAGGTCCCATTTATCTAGTTCATCTTTTGCTGTTCATGCATTTTTAGTTTGGTATTCTATTTATGCCATATATTAGGACCCTTAGTGCAGTGGTTAAAGCAGTAGACTGCTAACGAAAAGATTGGTGGTTCGAAACCACCAGTGGCTCCGTGGGAGAAAGATGTGGCAGTCTGCTTCTATAGAGGTTTACGGCCTCAGAAACCCTGTGGGGTCACTATGAGTCAGAATTGACTCTATGGCAGCGGGAGCGTTGTCCCTATTTTTTCTTCCATGATCTGTATATTTAGGTCTTTGATCCATTTTATATTTACATTTAGGTCTTTAGGTTTTCTATTTAGGTCTTTGATCCATTTTGAGTTAATGTTCGTGTACGGTGTGAAATATGGGTCCTGTTTCATTTTTCTACAGATAGACATCCAGTTTTGCGAGCACCATTTGTTAAAGAGACCGTCTCTTCCCCATTTAATTGACTTTGGCCCTTTGACAAAGATCAGCTCTCCATGGGTGGATGGATTTACATCTGGGTTCTTAATTCTGTTCCATTGGTCTATGTGTCTGTCACTGTACCAGTACCAGACTGTTTTGACTACTGTGGCTGTATAGTAGGTTCTGAGATCAGGTAATGTGAGGCCTCCTACTTTGTTCTTCTTCAGTAAGGCTTTAATTATCCTGGGCCTCTTTCCTTTCCATATAAAGTTGATGATTAGTGTTTCTATCTTGTTAAAGAATGTTGTTGGAATTTGGATAGGGATTGCATTATATTTATAAATAGCTTTGGGTGGTATTGACATTTTCACAATGTTTAGTCTTCCTGTCCATTAACATAGTATGTTTTTCCATTTATGTAGGTCTCTTCATTTCTTGCAGTAGTGTTTTGTAGTTTTCTTTGTACAAGTCTTTTACATCCCTGGTTAGATTCATTCCTAAGTATTTAATCTTTTTAGGGGCTATTATAAATTGTATTGTTTTCCTGATTTCCTTTTCGAAGTTCTCTTTGTTAGCATAGAGGAATCCAACTGATTTTTGTATGCTGATCTTGTATCCTGCTACTTTGCTGAATCCAGGAAGTACATTTTTTTTTTTGGAAGTACATGTTTTTATGAAAGTTTTCTTCTCAAAAATGGGATCACTTTATGTTGAAGTCTGAATTAAGTACAGTTTGATTAATGCTATCCTAGTCCATTTAAGTTTATATCTGTGTTAGAAATTGTAATAATAGCCATTTATTCATTCACCAGAGACTTATTGAATATTTAATTTGTGCCAGAATGGTGATTCTAGGTGCTGGGTGCAGAGAAGGGATCAAGTTATAGTTCCTCCCCTCAAGGAGCTTATATTTCTAGTGCATGAGACAGACAATGAACAAATACATAATATAAAATATTACATAACTTAAATAATATATTCCAAAATAGAAACTATTTCTTCGAAAATAAAGCAAGGTAAGGACATAGGGTGATGTTGTCAATACAGTGTTGATGGAAGGACTCTCTGTGGACTTAACGTTTCAGACTCTGAACAAAGTGAGGGAGTGATACAATATCTGGGGGGAGAATATTCCAAGCAGAAGAAACAATAAATACAAAGGATCTGAAGCAGAGATAAGCTTGAAGAACATCAGGAAACAGCAAGA
Source organism: Trichechus manatus latirostris (assembly GCF_000243295.1). NCBI lineage: Eukaryota > Metazoa > Chordata > Mammalia > Sirenia > Trichechidae > Trichechus > Trichechus manatus. The sequence goes on along the minus strand of NW_004444030.1, from coordinate 2,993,094 downwards.
AAACAAGTGTGACTGGGAGTAGAGTGAGCATGGGAAAGTGAAATAGAAGATGTGATAGGAGACATACCAGGGGTCAGATTGTGTAGGGTCTTATAGGCCATTGCATAAGAACTTTCATTTTTGTTATAAATGATGGAAAGCTGTGGAAGGTTTTTAGGAGGGTAGTGCTATAATCTGGTTTACGTTTCTACAAGATTTCTCTGGCTTCTCTTTCAAGAAGATAATTTAGAGAGGCAAGGATGGAACCTGGGAGATCTCTTAGTCCAGATATGAGGTAATAGAGCCTTGGATTAGAGTGGTAAAATTGGTGAGAAGTGTTAGGATTTGGGGCAATACTTGTGCTGTTTATTGAAATGGGAAAAACTGGAGGAGGGACAGCATGGGAGGGGAGGGGAGGTCAAGAGTACTATTCTGGACATGCAAAGTATGAAATGCTTATTAGACATTCCCATGTTGGTGTGGAGTGACTTCCCCTGGAGCTCTGGGTAGAGGTTGGATTGCCCATTATATTTGGATGCTGCTAGCATTTAAAGAATACTTAAAGCCATGAGATTTAGGAGATTATTGGTGAGGAGAGTCTAAAGACCTAGCCCTATAGTACTGCCTGGAAGAGAGAAAGGATTCCATCAATGAGACTGAGAAGGTGCAGCCAGTGAGGTAGGAGGAAATCAAAGAGGGTATGGTGTTTCAAAGCCAGAAAAGATGGGAAGGAGGTCAGCTGCTTCTGAGAAACTGAGTAAGATGAAGTGGGGGAAATGGTCATTGGATTTGGCAATGTGGACATTTCTGGTGACAAGTGTGGTTTCCTTGGTTTGGATAAAAATCTGATTATATCAGGCTCAAGACTGAATGTGAAAAGAGTTTGTGAAGATAGCGAGTATATACTACTAAATACTCTTAGAAAGAATTTGCTAATAGAAAAACAGTAACTGGATGGGGTAAGTGAAGTTTTTTTTTTTTTTTTTTTAAATATGAGCACTAATGCAGCATGTTTGTATGAGGATGGGAATAATCTAGTGGAAATATTGATGTAGTAGAGAAGGGGCTAATTGCAGAAGTCAAGTCCTTGAGTAGCCAAAAGTTAAATGGGATACAATGGACAGATGGAGAGATGCCCTTTGAGAGGAGCTGGTAACTGTTCATCTATTGTAACAGAGGGAAGGGCAGAGTGTACGGATACAGTGTACAGATACATGTGGTAGTAGGAAAATGAATGTCTTTTCTTCCTATTGCTTCTGTTAGCTTAATGAAAAGACTAAGGTTATCAGCTGAGGGTGATGATGGAAAGGGGGTGCTAAGGTTTGAGAAGATGTGTAATGGTCTTTGGGAGAACCTGTGATGGAGTTTACGTGGGAAACCCACTGCCTGGATTGATTGCCAGGCAGTGCTGAGGGCCCATCTATCTGAGGTTTGTGGTTATGAATTTAAAATTAAACGTTAAGGTGCTTGTGGATTTTTCTTTTGTCCTGTTTGGGCACAGCAGGGAATGAATAGAAACTTTGTTTTATTTGGATTATGAAACAATGATCATGACTTGTTTTGTATTTTTCATGTTTTACCACCATTGCTTATTGCTTTAAGAGTACAAATAATAAAACACATTTATGCTGTGTGTTTCTTTTGCTATATTTATACATTATGAAGTCTTTTAATAATATATGGAATCGTTTTTAGTATTAACTGATTTGACAATAATTGCAACTTCATTTGGCCAGTTACCCTGAACATTTTTGATCTTTGATTTGTTTTTTAATTCAAGTTTTCTAAACTAGAACATTATAGAAGCTAGAATACTACAAAATTTGTCACTGGTATTTGGTCCCTACCCGTTGCATTCCCAGTCTATATTAGCTACACCAGAAACTTTTGATTTACAAAGTAATGCCCCAATTTTATAAAATGATGTGTTTTAAATAGTCATGTAAAATTTTCTTTATTAAATGTATTTATTAGAAAACTTTCTAGGGTAGTGCCTGTCATAGACAGTAGACACACAATAAATGTTTATTTTTTGTGTGTCTCTCTTTAATTTTTTTACGCTGTTTATAAATAAATGCTTACTGTTTTGTTCTTTATATGATTTAAATATTCATCTAATAATTTTCAGCAGAAATTGGCCAGAACTGATAGAACATATAGGTATAATCTATAAACTGAACATCTATACATCTATAAACGTCTATAAACTCTGCAACTGGTACAGATATAATTCAAATTTTTAAGAAACTATTGATGATCAGTTTATATACTGTTGAATTTGTAGTAGTATTGTATTAACATTTTGACAAGGGTGTTGTTTTTATCCAAGCAAATTGTTTCCTTTGCGTTATTTAAGGGAGATGTTAATTTGGTTGTGTTGTTGTTGTTGTCTGCTGTCAAGTTGATTCTGATTCATAGAGACCCTATAGGACAGAGTAGAACTGCCTCATAGGGTGTCCAAGGTTTTTTCACGTCTTTTTGTTGTTGTTGTTCTGGTTAGTTTGTATTTGAAGAGGATAGGCTTGAATCATATTAGACAATTTCTCATAAAAAAGCATAAAAGTGTTTTGTTTTTGGTTTGCTTTATTTTTTAATGCACAAAATAATGTCAGTCCCTACCTGTATGCTGTAGAGCCAATAGAGTTACAGGTCGCTATGGAAATGCTGATTTGGCATTGTTTTATTTTTAGTTCATCAAGACTAGTAATATCCTCAGTATACTAGCACTTTTTTTGTAGGTTTAATAATTAAAATCAGCTCTGGTAAAAATTTGAAGTAACACTAAAAGCTTATAAAAATCAAAGTACTTGGCATATTTACCACTTTCTTAATCCCCTCACTCTTAAAAACTTATGAACTAAAGTAGCTAAGTTATTGCATTTTTAGAACTAGTAATATCTTTGGTATGTATAGTTTAGATATGTTAAATATTTCATGAAGAGACCACAAAAGCTCATTACCATATATTTCTTACTGTTAGTTGAAAGTGATTGAGTCCAGAATAGGAGTGGGCAAACTTCTTCTGTAAAGGATCAGATGGTAAATATCTTTGGCTTTCTATTGCAGCTGTTTGTGGTGGTTCAAAAGCAGCCATAGATGATACTTAAATGAATGGGCGTAGCTATATTCCAACAATATTTATAAAAACAGGTGACTTGCCTGTATTGGCCTATGGGCCATAGTTTGCCAATCCCTGATCTAGGATGTCATGGAAAATAGCTTTGAATTTGGGTACTTCTTTTGCTTAGTGGTTCCCCTGAACATGAATTGTAGGCCTGAAGAGAAGTAACAAGTCAGGAGTAGTTGATACAGAATAAGATTCTGTTTATTTATTTGTTTATTCAGTCAATAAATGTTAATTGATTACATTCATTGTATAGGATATTCTCTTACTGGGAATACAGTAGCACATGAGGAAGACTTGATCCATGCTTTTATGGAACTTATAGGCTAGTGAGGAAAAAGAATCATTAAATAAATTACAAAAAACTAGTTCAGTAATTACAGATGTGCAAATTGCTGTGAAAAATAAGTACAGAGTCTTTTGGGAGTAACACCAGGGTGATCTAGCATGAACTAGGGAGACAGGAAAGGTTTTGTGATGGACAGTAAGCATAATACTGTTTCCAGTCAGTATTTAGTTCTACCCTGTTGTCTTTTGCTTTTGGTGTAGATGGATGGATGGATGGATGGGTGGGTGGGTGGATGGATGGGTGGGTGGGTGGATGGATGGAAAGCCGGCTGGCTGGGTGGATAGCTGGATGGATGGATGAATAGCTGGATGGATGGATGGGTGGATGGGTAGCTGAATGGATAGGTGGATAGCTGGATGGATAGATGAATAGCTTGATGAATGGATGGATAGCTGGATGGATGGGTAGATGGATAGCTGGATGGATGGTTAGATAGGTGGTTACCTGGATGGATGGATACATAGACACCCTCTCCTCACTTTCACTATCTTGTCATCTGACATTTTACATTTAGAACAATAGTAGAAAATCTACGATCCGACTATTTTGCCCATTAATGATGAACGTCTGGCAGTAATGAATGCTGAGATGTGAGGCAAGAGTGATGCTGGCTGTGATAGTTAAGATTATGTATTGATTTGACAGGCCATGATTCTCAGTGGTTTGGCAGTTATGTAATGATGTAATTTGGCAGTTATGTAATGATGTACTCATCCTCCATTTTGTGATCTGATGTGGTCATCCTCCATTTTTGCATAACACTAACTTTGCATAACGACCTGGTCTTTAGAACCTAACCACATCAGTAAGTGAGAAGAGGGTGTATTACAATTGTATTCCATTTATTTATTAGTTTATTTTACTGCCCATCCTTTTGTAATTCTGAAATACAGATCATTTTCTTTTCAGTTTATTTTACCATTAAACCTTTAATAGCATCTCTTTCTTATAAACAAGTTGAGAAGGTATCTCATGCTAAATATGAACTTGATTATATTTGAATAATGGCAGTATTTTTTAATGTTTCTATATTTTTCATTTATTCTTAATATGTTTTACATAATTAATGAAAGAGGGTGTAATTAAAAATATCTTGAAAAAGAAGGTATGCTTATCTGTTTTCATACTGTATATATATGCATTTATCTTAGAATGTGAATGACAGTGTATTTATTATGATTGTCTAGAAGATAATAGGTAAATAGTGATGTCTTTTTGTTGAAAAACCTGGCTTATGCTAGATTAAATAACTTTTCTACATTCCCACAGCTAATGAGTTACAAAAGCCGGTACCAAGAGTCTCAACTGTTACACCCAGTCTAGCTTTTTTCATTAAATAGTACCGCCTTTCAAATGACTCATGTTATTAATAGATAATTGTTGATTGTTGAGTATAGTTAATTGTCGTTGGACAGTTTTCATGTGTCATTTGTTGGTATTTGGGAATGATCAGTTGTGTGTGCTTTGCTCTTTCTTAAAATACATTCTATTGACTCCAACATTCTTTAAATATAAACTCTTCCATTTAAAATTTAAGACGTCAGTGTTTCCTTGGCAACATAAACTCAGGCACATCTTCATGAGATCTGTGTACATCTTTCCTCATTAATTTTGTTAGCATTCTGAGCAGTAATTTTATACTTTTTTTGTACTGATAGAACATTAAAAAGGGGCTGGAAGGGTGGGATGCAAGAGAAGAACGGTAAGGGAGACAAAAAAGTCTCAAAGTAATTAGTTTTGCCTTATATTTTAAGAAAACAGGATGCTTTTATCGTTTAATAAAATATCGTTTAATAAAATTTAATACAATTATTTCTGTTGATAGTTCTCTTTTTTGTGTGTGACACTTAAGATTTGATAACAGTTTTCGATGGAACTAGTCTTTTAAATTCACATTATACATTTCCAAAAGGAGCCCTGGTGGCTCAGTGGTTAAAGCACTCAGCCGCTAACCATAAGGTTGGTGGTTCGAACCTACCAGACACTTCACAGGAAAAAGATGTGGTAGTCTGTTGCCGTAAAGATTTACAGCCTTGGAAACCCTATAGGGTTGCTATGAGTTGGAATCAACTTGATGGCAGTGGGTTTGGTTTGGGTTGTGTGTTTCCATAATAATACACTACAACTTAAATCCTTTTTAAAAAATTTTCGGTCAAGTATAATAAAATTTACAATTATTGAGAGATTGTTATACCTTTTTTTAAAGGTATGATTAGAAGAGGGTAAGGCATATTGAAACTGCCAACTCATTGCTACATCCTTTGGTTATTTCAATTCTCCTTTTAGCCATTCCTATTCTCATAGACTTCATAGATACGGGATGACGTTACCGTTGGAAAAAGCTAATTCAAGAGTATGAAAGCATATGTTTTCCTGTGACGTCTTCTGAGGGGAATTTGAAATTTGGGTGTCATGAAATGATAAAAGTGATATTTTGTTTTTACATGGAAATGAATAAAATGAATTTTTAGTTTATTAATTTTCAAAAAAATACAAGCCTAAATCCAGTTCAGGCTGCTTAATGAAATAGTTTTTGTTTTTCTGAGCCTCACTTGGTGGTGGGGCTAGTGGGAAGAGGTGGGAACACGAGAAAATTAGTTAACATTCTTTAGTTCAGTTTCCAGTTCTTGACTGTGGTGGGATTTTATGAGGACTGTTGGGCAGTTCTCTCAGATTTTGATCTATTAAGTTTAATTATTAACAACTGTATATCCTGGTTCAGTAGTTTAACTATCCTTTCTCCTTTTTAAAAATAGACTTCAAAATTTCATGAAATTTATATTTCATCAACTAATTCAGCTTTTTCCAGTGAATCTCAGAGTTTGGGATTTGAAGACTAGTTTTACAATTTTGATAAAAATTTTGATTTAAAAACAATTGCCAGAAAACTTGAAATGCTTTTTTAAGAAGTAGACTGCAGTATATTTTTCTTCATTGGTAATCCGTATTTAATAATATAGTTATAATTTAATATATTTTGTTGCAGACCATTGTTTCTATATAACAACACTTAAAAAAAGCCTTCAATTTTCAGAGAGTCTTTTATTTAAGGATCTGATTGTCTGATTTGTAAAAAGATGCTGGTTAGCTAGTTCCTGTATTTCAGGGGTTTTTTTTCTCCTTTTTCACTCAGCTGTGAAAATGAAGAAACAAATTACCTTTCATGGTTAGAGGAGATTAATATTTTTGTATGCTTAGTGTTTAGGCTATTAATTCAGTAACTTTTTCATTTCCAGAGTTCAACTTGGAAATTATTTAGTATTGATTAAACAGGATATTAGTAATACTTTAACTCATCAATTCAGGTAGACAGTATCATTAGTGAGTACAAAAGAACTTTCTTTGCTGCAGTAATGTAATTAGAATCTCTCTGGAACAGAGTTTCTCAACCCCTGCACTATTGACATTTTGGGCTGGCTAGTTCTTTGTTGTGGGAAGACTGCGCTGTGTATTAACCAGTTGGCAGGAAGTCGATTCTGACTCATAGCAACCCTGTAGCACAGAGTTGAACTGCCCCATGAGGTTTCCAAGGAGCAGCTGGTGGATTCAAACTCTCGACCTTTTGGTTTAGCAGTCATGCCCTTAACCACTGCACCACCAGGGCCCTGTCCAGAGCATTATAGAATGTTTGTTAGCATCCCTGACCTCTACTCAGTAGGTGCCAGTAGTATCACCCTCAGCCCCAGTTGTGACAAAAAAATGTCTCCAGACATTGCCAAATATCCTTTGGGTGTAAAATTGCTCCCAGTTGAGAATTGCTGTTCTAGAAGAATTTGGGAGAGAATAATAATAGTACTAACAACCACTACCATTTTTTGAGGACTTGCTCTATGTCAGGCTCTATACATATATCAGTGCTTGTAATTATCTGGCAGCATCGGTACATAAAAAAACCAAACCAAACCCACTGCCGTTGAGTTGATTCCGACTCATAGGGACTCTATAGAACAGAATAGAACTGCTCCCATAGGGCTTCCAAGTGTGTAATCTTTATGGAAGCAGACTACCATATCTTTATCCTGAAGAGCAGCTGTTGGATTCAAACCACTGACCTTTTGGTTAGCTGCCAAGTGCTTTAATCACTGCATCACCAGGACTCCCATAGATGTATAGCTCCATTTAATAAACAAAAACTGGTGCTCAGTGATGATATGCAGTAACTTGCCCATGGTCACATATCCCTTTCTCAAACCTGGTTCCTTTCCAGTGACCTGGGTCAGAAAATTAGGAGTCATCCTCTCCCCTCATTCTTGCATCAAATCTGTCACCAATCTTGTCCTCCCCCCAGCCCTTAATCAGTATACTTCTCTTTATTCCCATCGCTATCACACTCTCCAGGCTACCATCATTTCTTACCTTGTCTATGAAAGTGCCTCCCAACTGATTTCCTGGCATTTCTTATCTTCTTCTAATTCTTTCTTTACTGTATCTCACTGAAGCCAGAGTAACTTTTTTCAAAATGTGTATCTGATCATGTTAGCCCCTAAAAACATTTCAAATGGCATTTGGATGCTATTAGGTCAAAGACCATATTCTTTTTTTTTTTTTTTTTTTCAGTTTCGTTATTGTCTTAAATCTCTACAGACAGTGCACCCCCTGGTCTGAACCCAGCGCAAACCACTCCCACCACTTCTTTTGATATGCTACTGGGTAGAGGCATAATAAGAGACAGAGACAAAGTGAGAATCCCAGAACAGCCAAGGTCTATGGCAGAAGTGAAAAATATGCAGGGAACAGGCAGGTGATGTAAATGATGTTAGGAAAATCATCTGCTAGAAACAGAATTAACCTTTTGTTTTTTCTGAGCTCTGATGTCACCAAGTAATAATTTACTATATAGGCATACCATTGGAGATTATATTTTAAATATGAAAATTTAAAACCAATGGAAATGTGTTTAAGTTTGTCTTTTGTAGTTTTTTACTCCTTTCATGTAGAATTAAACATCTTCTCTTCAGCCCTAAGATGTCAGTGTCAAACTCTTATATTTCTTAAAGACCATATTCTTCAACATGGCCTAAGGAGACCTTGAATGGTCTGGTCCCTGCCCCTCCAGCTTCATCTTGAATCATCATGCTTTCTTTTGCTTCCTCTGCTGCAGCCACACTAGCTTTAATTCAGTTCCTCAAATGTGCTGTCCTCTTGCCACAGGCTCTTTGCATGTGCTGTTTCTATTCCTCTCTGCCACCTTTACCCCTTCCATCTAGTTAATTTTTCCTTTTCATACAGATTTCACCTTTATCATTACTCTCTCAGGAAAGCTTTTCTTTACCTCTGTGATTGGGTTTATTTGCCTCTTAGGATCTCAGATTGCCACACAGCTCTAACATGACAGTTCTTTGAGCAATCCTTTAGCTAACTGTCTTTCCCAGTATTCTATCAGTTTCATAACATTGGAATAACATCTGCTTTTGCTCACCATTGTATCCTAGCTATCTAGCATAGTCATTGACATATGACAACATTCAGTAAATATTTGTCTAGGGTCACATTTTTGAGCTTTGAAGTTGAGTGCGTGGAACTCCAAAAACCCCTTTTCATTACTATACTAAATTGTTTAGAAAATTCAGATTTTTTGTTATTCTCATTAATGTTGTTTTTTTTTTTTAATTTTGCAACAATGATATTTAAAAAACCAACACAATCTTTCATCTCTTTATCATTATCATTTTGTTTGTTTTGTTTTGTCCCAGTACCCCTTAAGAGGCTTGCTTGGGTGTTTGGCAAAGATCAAAAGGACCAGTGGTACATGATTTAACAGGAGAACAATTTTTGGCAACAGAGTATGTCAACTGAGAGGATACTATAGTAGGATATGTTTCATTTAAGAGTTTTCTTTCAGTTTAAGTTTAAACTTAAAGGTTATTTGATAATCAGTAGGCAGGGTATCAAAGGACTGTTGACTTGGTTGAATACTTATTTGGTAGTTATATGAATAACAGAAATATACAGATGTCTTTTTAGCCATTTCAAAAAGTTAATACTTGAAAGTTAGCATTCTTTTTAATAAACTAGGTGATAGTGATACTGGTTCTTTATGAACTATGGGACTTTTAATTATTTGTAAAAGAGCTAGGTAAATAATTTGCATTGTGTGACTGCGTAAGATGAAGACCAGTGCCACAGTTTTAATTACGTTCTCTTGATATGCTGTTATTTACTCTTTGTCTTAACCATGTTGGCTTTAGTTCCACTTTGAAAAATAATTCCTCGTTAGAATTTTAGTCTTTAAGTTTTTATAATCTTAAATTAATTTTGAAAAGGTATGAATCAGTTTCCTTATTTTCTTCCTGTAATAAATTATTGTGACTATTTTAGCCTCATGATAATGCAATATGCACATGGGAATTGGTAGTAAAAGAGAAGTTCAAACTAGCCAAGTTGACAAAGTGACCATAGCCTACTCCTTGTTACCTTGGCACATCACCTTAAACTATATTTAATCTCCAAACAAAATAACAAAGTCATACTTCTACCTAACATGATGCAGGTATCCCACACACAACCAAAAACATACTAAAGCTTTCCCAGAATAGAACATAAAATCCTTAAAACAAAACAAAACAAAAAAAAAACAACTTCTCCTAGCTGATTCACACTCCCCTTTTGATATTCTGTAACTTAAATACTGAGGTATAAAGTTAACTACTACTAATATATTTTATGTTAGACTGTAAGGGGATGAAAGAGGGAGAGAAAACAAATTTTTGGCTAATATATATGTATATTTGTATACATATTCATAATAAAATTTGGGAGAGATACTCATAACTAGTGTTAATGTCTGCAGCTGGTCATGTGGTATTTATAACTGATATTTTTAACTACTTTCCTCTACCAATTCCATATTCCCTTTACCCTCAGCAGCACCTTAGCTGGTCATAGTTTGTTGCTTGGTGAAGTGATCGAAACCTTTACTCTGAAGATCTGGGCTTTTTATTAGCAGTCCTACCTCAATTGAGTTTTTGTAGGTTTCCATTAACTTTAATCATCTGCCATGGGAGGACTAAGAGGTGCCTTAGAGAATCTCCTACATTCCAGACATACTTCTCCTTATCGTCATTGTGTAGTAGCAAACACAGTTTGCCCTTGATAGTCAGGACCAATCACCCTATCCATACAGTAAACCACCCCCCATCCCCCAGCCATTACAGTAACCCCCTTGGGATTCAATGGAATGAGAAGCCAAAATGGCCAGGTGGCCATCTCAACCTGATTTCAATAACTCATTGTTGTGTCCTTTGGTGGAAATATTTCTTTCTTTGGAACTAACACCTCTATACCAATAGAGCCTACAGTCACAGGCATGGGAAGCAAAATTTTGCTAGTGTATTACTCCCATTTTTATCCCTTGTTTCCTGGATCTGTGATTCCTGACAGTGAGAGAAATAGCACCATATTTTGGATGCTGATTTAGAGTTACATACTGCATCTTGCAGGACATTGCCACAGCCCCATGAGGTGTTGTCACCTAGCCAACACTTGTGATTGAGTATTCAAAAGGCTACTTTACTGTTCTATCCAGCCAGCTGTCTCAAGATGATAGGGAACATGATAAGAACAGTGAATTCTACAAACATGAACGCATTGCCATACTTCACTTGCTGTGAAATCTTTTCCTCCATCAGAAGCAATGTGTGGAATACCATGACAGTAGAAGACATTCTCTAAGTTTACAGCTGGTAGTTTTGGCAGAAGCATTGTATCAAGGAAGGCAAATTCATATTCAGAGTGTCTATTCCAGTAGAAACAAAACACTGCCCCTTCCATGATGGAAGTGGTCCCGTGTACTCAACCTGCCACCAGGTAGCTGGCTGATCCCCTCAGGGAATGGTGCCATGTCAGGAACTCAGTATTGACCTCTGCTGTTGACAGAGTGAGCATTCAGCAGTGTCTTTAGCCAAGTTGGCCTTGGTGAGTGGAAGTCCATGTTGCAGAGCTCATGCATAACTTCCATCCCTGCATGAGCACTTTGTGCATAAGCTCACTGGGGGCTGTGGTAGGAGTGGCTGGTGGCACACACATTTTCACATGGGACGCAAGTATCTTTGCACTCTGTGCCAATTTGGAGAGTTCTGTTCACTTACCTTATCCCTAGATCTCCTTGCCACCAGTTCTCTAATTGTGTTCTTTCCAAGTCCCTGACTGTCCAGCCAAACCATTAGCCACAGTCCATGAATCAGTGTAGAAATGTATCTCTGAACAGCAAGGTGTACTGCTCATAGTTCTGCCTACTGAAAGGATCTCCTTTCACCACTGTCCTTCAGGCCATCCCTGAGTGGGGATTGTAGAGCTGCAGCTGTCCATTTTTGAACGGTGCCTTTGTGTCATACAGAACCATCTCTTTATTAAAAAAATTAATGTAGAGCTTATATTTCAATACTTATAGCCCTTTTTTTTTTTTTGAGATCTAGGATCCAGTCAGTGTTTATGCATTACAGTTGGTTATTATGTCTCTACAAAGTTAGGGAGTTCCCAAGACCACCCTCATTCTGGCATCAGTTGTAAGCTCAGCAGTCCCCAAGACCACCTTCAGGTTTGATAATTTGCATCATTCTCCCCTTACTATTTCCTATCCTTTTCTTCCTAATTCTCTTTCATTCATCTCCTTTGTTTTAATTCTTATAACCACTTTACCACAGTTTCAGATTTATTTGGAAAACAGATTTTCAAGTTTTAAGATTTATGCTGCACCATCTTGGACTTATACAAAATCATCAACTTTCTTTGGGATTCTATCTAAAGGAGTAAGAGGCGTGTTTTCATGCCCCTGTTCTCTTTCCTTACCTCTTTTCCTCCAGCAGTTTTGTTCACTTTTCCCCTCTTTAACTTAATACATCTTCCATTATCTGTTAACAGTCTAACCATTAAAATAATGTTGATTATTCTTGTCTATAGTGAGGAAGGTGGGCTGAAGGTCAAAGAAGAGGTAAATTAAACTATAATCGTTTTGATCTACATCTACATCTACACATAGGCTGGTAATGACCTACTAAACTGAATGACTCTCCCTACAGATTTAGATTTTTGGATCAAACCCTGAAGAGAAGATAATAGGAAAAATGCAAATAAATTAGAAGCTGTCAGAGGAGAGAATGATAGTTCTTGTTCTTGGGTATATGAAAACCATATTTCAGTTGTGTTGGAGAGTCATTCAGGTCTAACTGGCAATACTGTGTACCGTATTTGCAGCCCTGATGGTGCACTGGTTAAGAGCTTGGCTGCTAACCAAAAGGTTGGCAGTTTGAATCCAGTGGCCATTCCTTGGGAGCCCTATTGGGCAATTCTTCTCTGTCCTGTAGGGTTGCTGTGAGTTGGAATCGACTTGATAGCAACGGGTTTTTTGTGCCATATTTAATTCAAACACTGTAAAAAATCAGACAAGTTCAGCAACATCCAGGGAATATAGATCCTGTCCTCCGTGTCCATTTGATTTGAATTGAATGTATTCCCTAATATTTATGAACTGATTGCGTTGGCAATGGGCTATATCATAGGAAGACATGGTTTTTTATATACAAGTGCATATACTACTCCTGATACAGTTTAGATAGGATAAATACCTGTTAGCTATCTATGATAAGTACCTTAACTTGATTGGGTGTGTTTATTCTAGATGAAGTTTAAATTTTCTTCTCTCTGTTCTACTTCATAGACTATATTTAAAATATACCCTTTCAATATTTTGAAGATGGGTTTCTTAAGGGATGCCACGTGCATTTCAGTTTATTGTAAGACAGACCTGGCTTTGGTTCCTGGTTGTCTCTCTTAATAGCCATGTGATTTTGATTAAGTTACTCAGTCTCTCAGAACCTTGTTTTTTTCTTTTAATCTATCAAGTGATAATAACAATTACTGTTTTGTAGAGATATTTGGATTATAGAGTAGTACTTTAGATTTCTAGTAATACCTTACACATAGTTGGTCACTATTACCGTGAAAATGATAAGCGATCAGTTCTGACGTTTTTCAAAATATAATGAATTATGGTTGAGGTAAAGGTCTCAAGTTAAAATAATGTTTAAGATAGAGACTTTCATTTATTCTTTTTTAATTTTTTCCCATACAAAAATTTATACATTGTTATGTGACTCTGATTGCTCTCCCCATACTGTGACAGCACATTCCTCCTTTCCACCCCTGATTCCCCAAGTCCGTTCACCCAGCTCCTAACCCTCTCTACCTTCCCATCTCACCTCCGGACAGAAGCTGCCCATTTAGTCTCTTGTATCTACTTGAGCTAAAAGGCACACTCCTCACGAGTATCCCTTTATGTCCCACAGTCCAGTCCAATCCTTGTCTGAAGAGTTGGCCTCAGAAATTGTTTTAGTTCTGGGCTGATAGAGATTCTGGGGTTCCTCCAGTCTCAGACCGTTAAGTCTGGTCTTCTTACTAGAATTTGAGTTCTGCACCCCACCTTTCTCCTGCTCCATCTAGGACTCTTTGTTGTGTTCCCTGTCCGGGCGGTCATTGGTGGTAGCCGGGCACCATCTAGTTCTTCCGGTCTCAGGCTGATGAAGTCTCTGGTTTATGTGGCCCTTTCTGTGTCTTGTGCTAATACTTTCCTTGTGTCTTTGGTATTCTTCATTCTCCTTTACTCCAGGTGGTTGGGACCAATTGATGCATCTTAGATAGCCACTTGCAAGCTTTTAAGATCCCAGACACCACTCACCAAAGTAGGATGCAGAACATTTTCTTAATAAACTTTGTTATGCCAGTTGACCTAGATGTCCCCTGAAAGCATGGTCCCCAGACCCTTACCCCTGCTACTCTGTCCCTCAAAGTGTTTGATTGTATTCAGGAAACTTCTTAGCTTTGGTTTGGTCCGGTTGTGCTGACTTCCCCTGTAGTGTGTGCTGTCTTCCCTTCACCTAAGATAATTCTTATCTACTATCTAGTTAGTAAATAGAGCCTTTCATTTAAATAGACAAACCTGAAACAATAGAGAGGTATGCAGTGATTAATACGGAGAAAAGGTGGAAGACAAAGAAGCGAGTGTTCTATAAGAAATGCCTTACTAATAATCTTTTTACCTGATTCTCTCAAGAATGACATTTTAGAAAATTTCTTCTGCTTAAATTGGGTTTCCTGTGTTGTTCTTCTGGTTTCTTAAGGTGGAAACTGATATCACTGATTTGAAACCTTTCTTGCTTTCTCACATAGGTGTTTAGTCTATAAATTTCCCTCTTAAGTATGGCTTTAGCAGCATCCCACAAATTTTCATATGTTGTGTTTTTGTTTTATTTTAGTTTAAAATACTTTCTAATTTTTTTTTTTTAAATTTCATCTTAATCCATGGGTTGTTTAGAAGTGTGTTATTTAGTTTCTACTTGGAAATTTTCCAGAGATGTTCTCATAACAATTTCTAGTTGAATTCCATTTATATTATGAATACAAACTTTATGTAACTTGAATCCTTTTACATTTATTGAAACTTGTTTTATGACTCAGAATGTGGTCTGTCTTGGTGAATATTCCATGTGCACTTGAGAAGAAGGTGTATTCTACTGTTGTGTGTTTGAGTGTTCTATTTGTATATTCATTTTCTGTCTGCTTCTATCCATTAGTGAGAGAGGGGTGTTTAAATCTCTGACTACAATTGTGGATTTGTCTGTTTCTCCTAGAAATTCTATCAATTTTTGCTTCATGTATTTTGAAATTGTTATTAGGTGCATAAACTTTTAGGATTGTTATGTCCTCTTGATGGTATGACTCCTTTATCATTATGAACAGGCACTTCACCAAAGAAGTGTTGTCATCATGAGATTGATGGAGGTACAAATATACATTGGAGAGATTGGAAGCTCTAGGTGGTAACAACTAAATCAAGCCTGGTATTGAAAAATGAGTAGGTGTGGAAAGGCAAAAGTGAGGACAGAATTGAGAAAACAGCAGTATGTACAAAGTCTGAAGGTAACAGTGCTTTTAGGGGCTGAAAATAGGGTGACTAGACCATGGAGATTGAGTATGAGTGTGATAATACGTATCTGGAGAGGGCATCAAAGCCAGATTACGAAGAGACTTGTAATGACAATGGTGGCTCACATTTACTGAGTCCTTACTGTGTGCTAGGTATGCATTGTGAGGATCAAGTGATATAACCCCATTGTAAAATGAGGAAATAGGAATAGAGAGGGCCCCCAAAAAAACCCATTGCCGTACAATCGATTTCAACTCATAGTGACCCTATACTACAGAGTAGAACTGCCCCCATAGGGTTTCCAGGGAGCAGCTGGTGGATTCGAACTGCTGACCTTTTGGTTAGAACTCAAGCTGTTAACCACTGAGCCACCAGGGCTCCTGAGAGGGCACAGAGAGATTAAATAACTTGCCCCATAAGCAGTTAATGGCAAAATAGAATTTGACCCTGGTCAACAAAAATCCTTATAACTGATGAATAAGCAACATCATGATAAATAGAGAAAATATCAAGGATTTCATTTTATTTGGATTCACAATCATTGCCCATGGAAACAGCAGTCAAGAAACCAGACGATATATTGCATTCAGCAAATCTGCTGCAAAAGACTAGGGTTAGCCTGACCCAAGCTGTGATATTTTTAATCACCTTATATGCATGCGAAAGCTGGACAATGAATAAGGAAGACTGAAAAAGAATTGATGGCTTGAAATTATGATGTTGGCGAAAAATATTGAATGTACCGTGGAGTGCCAGAAGAATGAACAAATCTGTTTTGGGAGAAGTACAGCCAGAATGCTCCTAGGATGGCAAGACTTCACGTACTTTGAACATGTTATCAGGAGGGACCAGTCCATGGAGAAGGACGTCATGCTTGGTAAAGTAGAGGATCAGCGAAAAAGAGGAAGACCCTCAGTGAGATGGATTGACACGGGGGCTGTAACAATGACGTAAAACATAGCAACAATTGTGAGGATGGTACAGGACCAGGCAGTATTTCAGCATTCTGTTGTATGTATGGTTGCTTTGAGTTGGAACCAACTCGATGGCACCTAACAACAACAACAACATTCTGGATGTAGAACCCAAGCTTTTAACTTTTCTACGTTTCCATGTCTGTGATTTGGTACGCCAAACTTGAGTTTGAACTTGATCCAGTGGACGACATAGAGCTCTTTGAAGATTTTAAGCAGAGACATGAATAAAATAAGTAAATAAAATTTGTGTTTTGTGTTTTAAAAACATCAGTCTTTTCATAATGTATGTTGAGGGAGGTGTGGGGAAGGCACCCAGAGGTATAATTGAAAAATGTTTTATGTTCCATATAGGGTGTATATTAATTTTCAAAGTGAGAATAGTTGCTTAACTGCTCTGTAGTTCAGTTTCCTTGTCTGTGAAATGGAATTGATAACGGTCCCTGCCTCATAGGAATATAAAACAGTAAATTGCATATAGTAAATGCTCAGTGAACTTTAGCTGTGATGATGATGATGATGATGATGATGGATTGATTAGCCCTTGAAGGTCAAAACTTAAATTTCAATTTTCTTTCATTTTAACATAAGGGTTTCTCATAGAACTTAGAAATATGACTTTAGGATGCTACAGGACAATAAAATCTTAACCACTGCCTTCTTAGCCTATTTTATTTTTTTCTAGTTTATGGGAAAAACCGATGGAGACTATTACACTCTGGATGACATGTTTGTTTCCAAAGCAGCTGAGAGAGAAAGTCTTGGTGAAGAGGAAGAGAACCAGAGGAAAAAAGCTATTGCTGAGCACCAGAGTCTTGCTGCACAAATGGAAAAATGTCTCTATTGTTTTGATAGCTCTCAATTTCCCAAGCACCTTATTGTTGCAATAGGTGTTAAGGTAAGAAATACAACATTTATTCACCTAAGGAAAAGATTCTTAGTATATATAGATTTTCCGTTTTCTTCATGCTCTTAAAAGATTCCTGAGGAATCTGTCTTCTCTTATCTATTTGGTTTTCTAGTTTTCATGATTTTTAGAATCTTCCTTAGAATATCATTATTTAAATGACATGAAGCTCACATCTTGGTGTGATTCTACTCTTTAGAGAAGCAGCATTGGGTAGTGGTTAAGGCCATGGACTTCAGAGCCAGATACCTGGATTCATATTCTGGCTCTGCCATTTATCAGCTGTGTGACCTTATTTTCATGATTAACACTTTTTCAACGTTAAAATTACCTCAGCAATTTTAGACTTCAGACTCAGTCTAAAGTAGCTTTTGCTTCTTCTCTTACTCTCTTATAGAATCCTGTTTTATTCTTCATAGAATGTCTCATAGTTTAAAGAATTTTATTTTATTTTCTTTGATTTACTTGTTTATTAGATGTCTCTCCTGATATCGGTGATTTTAATCCCTAACTTCTCCCTAGACATTATCTGTACTCTTTGCCTGCTTAATTTTCTTGATACCCCTTATCGCCATCTGACATACTACACATTTTACTTGTTTATTTGTCTTTCTTAACCACTTTTGGGCAGAGATTTTATATACATATATATATATATATATATATACATATATATATAT
>NW_004444030.1:2970810-2975061 GCF_000243295.1 Trichechus manatus latirostris | reverse complement strand
TGTACTTTAGATGAAGGTTTACAGAACAAACTAGCTTCTCATTAAACAGTTAGTACATGTATTGTTTTATGACGTTGGTTAACAACCCCATGACATGTCAGTACTCCCCCTTCTTGACCTTGATTTCCCTATTACCAGCTTTCCTGTCCCCTCCTGCCTTCTTCTAGTCCTTGCCCCTGAGCTGGTGTGCCCCTTTAGTCTTGTTTTGTCCTATGGGTCTGTCTAATCTTTGGCTAAAAGGTGAACCTCCGGAGTGACTTCATTACTGAGCTAAAAGGGTGTCTGGGGGCCATACTCTCGGGGTTTCTCCAGTCTCTGTTAGGCCAGTAGGTGTGGTCTTTTTTTTGAGTTAAAATTTTGTTTTACATTTTTCTCCAGCTCTATCTGGGACCCTCTATTGTGATCCCCGTCAGAGCAGTCAGTGGTGGTAAGCCGGACACCATCTAGTTGTACTTGATTCAGTCTGGTGGAGTCTGTGGTAGTTCTGGTCTATTAGTCCTTTGGACTAATCTTTCCCTTGTGTCTTTAGTTTTCTTCATTATCCCTTGCTCCTGAAGGGGTGAGACCAATGGAGTATCTTAGATGGCTGCTCACAGGCTTTTAAGACCCCAGACACTACTCACCAAGTAGAATGTAGAACGTTTTCTTTATAAACTATGGTATGCCAATTGAGCTAGATGTTCCTTGAGACCATGGTCCCCACAGCCCTCAGCCCAGTAATTTGGTCCCTAAGGGAATTTGGATGTGTCCATGGAGCGTCCATGACCTTACCCTGAACAAGTTGTGCTGGCTTCTGCAGTATTGTATACTGTCTTACCCTTCACCAAAGTTACCACTTATCTATTGTATATTTAGTGTTTTCCCCTCCTACCCTTTCCCTTCCTTGTAACCACCAAAGATTGTTTCTTTTTGCTTGTAAACCTTTTCATGAGTTTTTATAGTAGTGGAATCATACAATATTTGCCCTTTTGTGATTGACTTAATTCACTCAGCATTACACCCTCCAGATTCATCCATGTTGTGAGATGCTTCACAGATTCAGCATTGTTCTTTATCGTTGTGTAGTATTCTGTTGTGTGTATGTACCATAGTTTGTGTACGATAGTTTGTTTACCCATTCATCTGTTGATGGACATCTGGGTTGTTTCCATCTTCTTGCTATTGTGAACAATGCTGCAGTGAACATGGGTGTGCATATGTCTATTTGTGTGACGGTTCTTATTTCTCTAGGATATATTCCTAGGTGCAGGATTGCTGGATCATATGGTATTTCTATTTCTAGATTTCTGAGGAAGCATTTCCCAAAATGGTTGTACCATTTTGCATTCCCACTATCAGTGCATAAGAGTTCCGATCTCCCTGCAACCTTTCCAAAATTTGTTATTTTCTGTTTTTTTGATTCATGCCACTAATGCTGGGGTGAAATGGTATCTCACTGTGGTTTTGATTTGCCCTTCTCTAATGGCTAGTGATCACGAGCATTTCCTCATATGTCTGTTAGCCGCTTAAATGTCTTCTTTGGTGAAGTGTCTGTTCATTTCCTTTGCCCATTTTTTAATTGGATTATTTGTCTTTTTGTTGTAGAGAGTTGGATCTTCCGGTAGATTTTAGAGATAACACTTTTGCCGGATTTGTAAAAGCCAAAAATTTATTCCCAGTCTGTAGGTTCTCTTTTTACTCTTTTGGTGAAGTCTTTTGATAAGCATAAGTGTTTAATTTTTAGAAGATCCCAGTTATCTAGCTTATCTTTTGGAGTTTGTATGTTGTTAGTTATGGTTTGTATCCTGTTAATGCCATGTATTAGGGTCTCTAGCATTGATCCTATTTTTTCTTCTATGATCTTTATAGTTTTTGGTTTTATATTTAGGTCTTTATCCATTCTGAATTAGTTTTTGTGTATGGTGTGAGGTATGGGTACTGTTTCATTTTTTTGCAGATGGACATCCAGTTTTGCCAGCACTGTTTGTTAAAAAGACTGTCTTTTCCCCATTTGATGGACTTTAGGCTCTTGTTGAAGATCAGGTGACCATAGGTGGATGGATTTACATATGGGTTCTCGATTCTGTTCCATTGGTCAATGTATCTGTCGTTGTACCAGTACCAGGCTGTTTTGACTGCCATAGCTGTATAGTAGGTTCTGAGGTCAGGTAATGTGAGTCTTCCTACTTTCTTCTTCTTCAATAAGGCTTTACTTATCCGGGGCCTCTTCCCTTTCCATATAAAGTTAGTGATTGTGTTTTTCCATCTCTTTAAACAGTGTTGTTGGTATTTGGATCAGGATTGCATTGTGTTTGTAGATTGCTTTGGGTAGAATTGTAATTTTCACAATGTTGAGTCTGCCTATCCATGAGCATGGTATGTTTTTCCACTTATGTAGATCTGTTTGGATTTCTTGCGGTAGTGCTTTGTAGTTTTCTTTGTATAGGTCTTTTATATCCCTGGTTAGATTTATTCCTAAGTGTTTTATTTATTGAGGGGCTATTATAAATCGTATTGTTTTCCTGATTTCCTTTTCATGATTTTCTTTGTTGGCGTATAGGAATCCAACTGATTTTTGTATGTTTATCTTGTATCCTGCTACTCTGCTGAATCTTTCTATTACTTCTGATAGTTTTCTCGTGGAGTCTTTTGGATTTTTCATGTATAGTATATCATCTGCAAATAGGGACAGTTTTACTTCTTCATTACCAATTTGGATGCCTTTAATTTCTTTTTCTTGCCTTACTGCTCTAGCTAGGACTTCCAGCAGAATGTTAAATAGGAGTGGTGATAAAGGACATCCTTGTCTTGTTCCTGTTCTCAAGGGGAATGTTTTCAGCCTCTCTCCATTAGGAATGATGTTGGCTGTTGGTTTGTATAGATTGGGTAGAGATTTTTGTCTCCTTCATTGTTGATACCCTAGCACATAGAACAATGCCTGGCATGTAGTAGGCCCTTAGTAATTATTGATTGATGAATGAATGGCTCTACCCTTTCTTAAAAAAAAAAAAAAGTATTGCTTTTTTCTGTGCTTCAATTTATTTCTTTAGGTGTTTATCTTTTCCCTCTTATATGTTTATTTTTGTTTGAAAAAAAAGATTTACAACACCTGTTTTAGGTGGTTTTTTAAATACTTTTTAAAATTAACTTGAGTTTGTTGCAAATTATCTTACCTATGACACTTGTAACTGGCTCTTTTTCACAATAATCATATAGAAAGCTTAGTTATTTATGTCTATATACAATATATTTTATTGTCTAAGTAGTTGCCAACAGAGCTTCTCATTCCTCTTAGTCTTTTTCTTTCTTCCTTTTTAATTGTGAATATGGTTGTGATTTTACTGTAAATTTAGGTAAAAATCCACATTCACTCCTACTCTGTCTTCTCTTAGCAAAGTTTTAAAAATTTGCATTATTTTGTAAAATAAGTGAATATTGTCTGCCAGGCAAAATATTTCTAGCTAAAACATAACAGGAAATAATAGAAAATAAGAGAGAACCCTTTCAAAGAATATATATATATATATATACTGTGCTTTAAGTGAAAGTTTACAGTTCAGGTTAGTTTCGCATAGAAAAAATTTATACACATATTGTTATGTGACCCTGGTTGCTCTTCCTATAATGTAACAGCACACTCTTCCTTTCTACCCCAAGTTTCCCGTGTCCATTCAACCAGCTCCTGTCCCTTTTTGTCTTCTCATCTCGCTTCCAGACAGGAGCTGCCGATTTAGTCTCATGTATCTACTTGAACTAAGATGCACTCTCTTCACGAGTATCATTTTATGTCTTATAGTCCAGTCTAATCTATGTCTGAAGAGTTGGCTACAGGAATGGTTTCAGTTCTGGGCTAACAGAGTCTGGGGGCCATGTCTTCCAGGGTCCCTCCAGTCTCAGTCAGAACAATAAGTCTGGTCTTTTTACTAGAATTTCAGTTCTGCACCCCACTGTTCTCCTGCTCCATCAGGGACTTTCTTTGTGTTTCCTGTTAGGGTGGTCATTGGTGGTAGCCAGGCAACATCTAGTTCTTCTGGTCTCAAGCTGATGGAGTCTCTGGTTATGTGGCTCTTTCTCTCTCTTGGGGTAATATTTTCCTTATGCCTTTGGTGTTCTTCATTCTCCTTTGCTCCAGGTGGGTTGGGTCCAATTGGTGCATCTTAGATGACCACTAGCTAGCTTTTAAGACCCCAGACGCCACTCACCAAAGTAGGATGCAGAACATTTTCTTAATAAGCTTTGTCATTCCAGTTGACCTACATGTTCCCTGAAAGC